>NW_007730099.1:86811-89900 GCF_000696425.1 Galeopterus variegatus | reverse complement strand
ATATATATATATATATATACATATATACATATATATGTATATATATAAAAATTCTATACTGTGGCATATATTTGATTTTTAACCAGTAGGGGAGAGGGACATGGGAAGCATTGGTTTAAGTAATGCTTCAAGGAGGAAGTGGAATATGAACTGGATCTTGAAGTCTAAAAGGGATTTAGAAAGCTGTGGACACAAAGAATGAGTATGTTTTGTAATGATGAATGTGACAACTACCCTGATTTGATCATCACATATTGTATACAAATATTGATGTACCACTCTGTAGCCCACAAATATGTATAATCGCTTATGTTTCAGTTTTTTTAAAAAGCTGAAATAAAGAAAAAAGAGAGAAAGAAAGAAAGGTGTGGAAGGAAGGATGGAAGGAAGGGTATTCTGGCAGGATGAAAATCTGAGCAAGTACATAGTTTGTAATATGCAAAGCAAGTCTCCAGCAAGGATGACTGGTCTGTGTTAATGGGGACGTAGGATGTTAGGTGAGGGTGCAGGTGGGGCCGCAACAAAGACTAAGGCTATTAACTTGGCTTGGGACATTTCTTGATTGGCAAACTTGGGAGTTTAGACTTTATGTCATAGGCAGAAGGAGCCCCTGAAACTTCTGAACAGGTCATATTATTCGAGCTCTGCTTTAGAACGGTACAGCTGGCTTCTGTGCGTAGAACTGTTTGTATCAGCTATTATTTACTTTTTCTAATCTAAAAATAATTTAAAATATTCTATTCACCCTATTTACTATGTAATAAGTACATTGAAATAATAAGCTATCTATATAGATGCTTTAAAAAATGACCTATGCGATGGCTAAATGGATCTAAAAGAGAAATAAATAGAAAATGATTGATAATAAATATAAAATAAATCTTTGGACACAACTACAGCATAGGATATGGTGCATTTGTATATAGAAGCACCATGAATGTGACAGCTAAGCCACAGTACAGACTGATACAGGGAGGCAGGACTGGTGACTCAAACACAACGGGAAGCATTCTTATTGGTTACGTGATTTTTCGAACTAGTGAACACTTACTGGTAGAGATCTAAACAAATTGAGCACAATCTTCCCCTGACTTGCAGTGTAGATGTATTCTTGAGGAATTAGTGAACATTATAACCTTGCAAGAATATTTGTGTTTATATGTCAAAAGGAGTACATTTTAGGCTTAGATTCTTTAAAAAAAGTTTCTCTCATCTAAACTCATGGCAGGCATTTGACATTGGGAATGAATAGGTGGTGTGCTGCTGAGTGTCTAGCCTCCCGGCCCACATGCACACAATAGCACCAATACCTCCCCAGTCATGGTGGCAACCAATCTCTACTCACCTTCCACCCTCACAAGGGGTCTGCCCTTTCCTGCTGAGAAGCACTGGGTTAGGCAGAGGCAGAGACTTGAGTTAAGAGTTAATTGAAATAGTAGAGAGAGAAAACAAAAGAGCGATAGTGCCTTGGTGGTCTCAGTAGAGTCTGGAAAGGAGGAAAAGACACAAGAGACACTAATCCACCCATGAGATAAGGGATGGAAATGTCCTCAGTAAAGTTTACAGCACTGTGCAAATATTGTTGCAGTTGGAGTTAAATGTCATCACACTGACCGTACAGAAAGGAAATCCAAAGCACAGAAAAGGTGCAGTGACTTTTGCAAAGACACAGAACAGGTCAGGAATTGCATTAGACACCCATGCCTTCCACCTACATTTTCATTATAATCACTAATGCAAAGGAGCTTCCACTCAATGTGGAGAATTATAGGCAAAGAATCTGAGCACAGAAAAGACAAAGATGGAAATGACTTGTAGAATAAGTCAAATTTCAAGTATTCTATTTATCACCTTTTATTTATGGATGCCTGGAAAACTCTAGGATTCCAAACAAAGACCAGGATTCTACAATCCATCCACTTTCATGTTTGCTTAGCCTCTAAATATTCATCAGTAACATTTAAGACAAAGGAAAGAGATAATTACAAGGAGAGAGTTTTTAAAAGATATTAAAGGTTAACAGAATTCTTGGCATTTGTGTCGTGTCAATTTCCATGTAATTATGCTCAATTCCCAGAATTCAGAGTCAGTTGTGCCTGTTAATGCTTAAAGATGATATCCTTGGAAAATAATTTATGAGATCATTTCTCAAATTTTTCAGATTCAAACCAAGCATGCTGGCTAATAGTCTGATTATTATTAATGTTATTCTTGGATAGAGAGTGTGAGGAGGTCATAAGTTGGATGTTGAGATTAAAGTGGGTTTGTTATGAGAGTGTGGTTAGCTATCTCTCCCAAGAGCAAAATGACTATACTGGAAATATTTATATAATACCTGATTTATACATCTGCCCTATTTTGGTTTGAAAAATAATAACACGGGAAGAGCACCCCAACTCCCTAGAATTCGACTGCCTCTTAGAAGGAAGAAATGTGCTGGTGCAGATGTCTGCTTGTGGGGAAGTACAGCCAACTGGCCTCATGGAAAGATATTGAGATGCAGGATTCTAGATTTTTTTGCATGTTTATTCATTCATTCATCCTTCTTACATTTATTTATTATTGAATATATTCTACCCATCATCTGCTGAGATAGAGTGATTATGAATAAGACACTGTCTCTCCCTTTTCTGTTCTCTTGTAACCATGCATTTCTCCTTTGTGATATTGATTCCACTTGTGATTCGCTGATTATCTGTGCAATTATCTCTAACATTTGTCTCTTCCAGTGCCTGTAGCTATGGGGACTGGACCAAGGGGATGACAGTCCCTGTTGTGTCACATCGGCCACCCTTAGTACATACCTGTCGAGTAAATATGAGCAGGGTACTCTCATCCCTACTGGGTGATCAGAAACAATCTTTCCAACTAAACCTAAATCTTTCAACCTTGACCTGGGGGAAATTTTTCTAGAGCTCTGGGGCCCCATGCGTGTTATTACCTAGCTGTTTCTTCAGGAAATGAAAGTCAATAATTTATTTTCTCAAATGAAGTGATAGTGAAGTGAATCATATGGCACCTAAAGCTGAGAACTCAGACCTATGCATGATCTATTGTTCTGTGCGATTGTTGTCACAATTCTCTTCCAC
>NW_007730099.1:80397-85835 GCF_000696425.1 Galeopterus variegatus | reverse complement strand
CTATCCTTATACTTCATGAATACCAAATGTCTTCATCTTTTTTATGTTCCTTGATTTGAAATTCCCTGCCGGCAAATTATCTTAATTTTGAATTTCCCCCAGCTATGTTATTCACCTAAATTCAACAAGTATTTATCAAAACCTGTTGTGTGTCAGGCACCATGTTAGGCTTCAGGAATATAACAGAGAAATAGGTGGAAATTAAGTTATTCCAAGCATCAGGAATACTATGGGACGCTCTGATGCAGTGCATATGTATTGCTGTAGGGTGGCATGGTCACAGTAGGGCCCACATGAGGAAGTTAGACCTGAAAGGGATGAACAGCCCTTAGCCAGGACAAGTATTCTGGCAGAAGAGTGACATATGTAAAGATCCTAAGGTGAGAAAGAAGAACCTTTGAGAAATTAAAATAATAATAAATAAATTAAAACCTGATGTGGCTCCATAATGGAAGAATGCTAGAAGACAAAGCTGAAAATACACAGAGGTTGCATCATCAGGGTTCAGAAATCATGTAGAAGATGTGGGACTTTATTCCAATTGCAGTGTGGATTGCACTAAAGATTTAATCAGGAGAGTGACATGGTCAGATTTCAGGAAAACTTCCTTTTGATATGGACATTTAAATGGACGTGCAAGAGCAGGTGAAGGACGCCCATGTGGGGGNGACTAATCTGCCTAAGGGGGGCTTGCCCCACGCACGGCAGTCATTTTCACACAAAACCACATGTGCATTTTCTTGCAGCATTTGAAAAATGCTCTTACCAGGTGTACATGAGTATTCTAGCAGGGGTCGCAATATCAGGAATGCAAGGGGAGAAGGTGAGCATAATTCCATTATCCTCAGCATTGTAGACAATAGAATTACTGGGGAGATGGGAACATGACATTAGAAAGGTCACATCAATTCAGATGTCCTAGTTACCTGTTTTGGACAGTGGCAATTTTCCATGGGAGTCATACATACTTCAAAGGTTAGAGATATACATCAGACACCCCTAACCTAATAAACCAGTATGGTCCATCACCCATTAATTTATCTAAACCTTTCCTTATCCTATTTAGACATTATTTTTGCCTGTATAATCTTTTATGCAGACATGCTTGTTTTTGACTCTAAGCTACTATCCTGATTTCTTAGGGTTCTTTTTTTTTTATTTTTAGCTAGAGTTAGGTTATGAAGTATATGTTCATTCTATCCTTATACTTCATGAATACCAAATGTCTTCATCTTTTTTATGTTCCTTGATTTGAAAGTCCCTGCCAGCAAATTATCTTAATTTTGAATTTCCCCCAGCTATGTTATTCACCTAAATTCAACAAGTATTTATCAAAGCCTGTTATGTGTCAGGCACTGTGTTAGGCTTCAGGAATATAACAGAGAAATAGGTGGAAATTAAGTTATTCCAAGCATCAGGNCCTTTTGATATGGACATTTAAATGGACGTGCAAGAGCAGGTGAAGGACGCCCATGTGGGGGGTTCAGTAACACAGATGAATAGGAGAGACGGTGACTTTGGCCAGGTTAAAGCACTGGAGACTGAGAAAGGTGGATGGCTGTGGAACACATTTTGGATGGAAAGTCCACAAGAGAGAGAACGATGGATTGGGTTAGGAGGGGCAGTGGTGAGGAAGGAGAGGTTAAAAGTGACTCTTCATTTCTGATTCTGTGGGCGTGCAAGAAGTTCCTTTATTATTTGCCAGCTACAATGGTAACTATTGTAAGCAATATTTAAAGAATGTATTAGTAAATTATAAATTAAATTTATTTGTAAAGAATTTTTCAGTAAAAGTAACATTTCTTTCTTTGTTTCTATTTTTTCCAATATCCTTCTAATATCTCTTACAGAAATGTTTGGCCCAACACTTCTTTTTGGCAAAAAGTCTTGATATCTGTAGAAAATAATCTGCAGTATCATAGTACAAAATTTGCTGTAAGGATCATAATTTGGTAATCGCTAGCCATGACTGATTTCAAGGTTATTTTCCTGGATCGTAAAAGAATAATCACTAGCTACCATTTGTGGAGCTAGGAATACATGCCAGGTACTTCACTGGGTGCTTTCCATGGATTATCTCATTTAACCCTCACAGCAAGTGTGATGTAGGCAATACTCCTTTTTCATAGAGGAGAAAATTGTGACTCTAAGAGGATAAGACAATTTTCCAATGTCAAGCTGGTAATTTGTGGAACTTGGATATAAAGTAAAAGCTGTTAACTCCAACATCCATTCTCAATCCATTCCACATCACTCTCTCTTACTCTCCTGCCCAGAATACAACATCTTACACACACACTTTAAGTTATTTTTCCTAAAATGTGTTACATTGCACTTGCCCACTTTTCTGCATATTTGCATAACTTTGGGGATTATTTGCAGCTTATACATGTCAGCTGAAGATTTAATTACTTAAGGAAACTTAACGTCTTCTACAAACTCGGGAGAGTTCTCTGAGAATTCCCTTTGACAAATCATTGGCAAAAATATTAATTGTGATTTGTCCTTGTGACTGTCCCTTGGGGAATCCAGTACTAATACTTCTCCACATAGAAACATATCTGTCTATCCCTGATTTGTGTCTTAGCTTTAAGCTAATTCTCTGTCTTTGGAAAAATAAAAGACAGTCTTCTCATCACCCACTTTTTTCAAAGGCAACTTTGATCATGACACTTGTCAAAACTGTCCTGAAAGCCAAGGTGAACCATCCTCCCGTGTTGTGCCTTATTCCCACCACACTCACAGCATTTCCCCAGGCTCCCTCCCCAGGTTCAAAGGTCCCTGAGTGCCACGCAAGTCCACTGTCCCAAGCCACATTCACCAGCTGCTCTGACTTTCTCACTACCTGCAGCACCACCTGCAGCTTTTTGGCAAGCTTTCCTGGAGGGCAGGCCCAAGTCAATGCCCAGGTTCGGGGCGGGGGGACCCGCAGGGCTGCAATGCTCCAACACAGCATTTGTTGCTGCACTGAGAATGGCCCTGAACTCCTTGTGGTAACGCACACAGATGGACAGACAAGGTGAGGCCAGAATGATGTGCAAGAATACGGAAATGCGTTTCATTATTACTTCAGTTTCTAAGAGTCAATGAAATAAAGAATAAAGATCCCTTGAGTACAAAAGATATTTTAAAATTGAAGACATTGTAAGGATCATGTAGTGTTTTTAGTCTAACTTGCCAGTGACTGAATAAAGGAGGAAAAAGGAAATGGGACGGTTTGTGTATTAGTTTAGTTAGAAATACAAAGAAGCCTGACTTCTACAGCAGTACAAATTCAAGCCCTCCACCAGCAAACAGTTGAGAATAAGTTTAGTCCTCTAAAAAATGCCTTCCAGCTACCCACCTTCTCCTTGTCCATGTCGACAGTCTTCCCCCTTCCCATTCACAACTCCAACTCCACCCCCTCTCCAGGCTCTGCAAGGCAAAGAGTGAACATTCATAAATCTAACTTTAGAAACCTTACGGTGAATGGGCTGGCCCGGTGGCGCACTGCTACAGTGCGCGCTTGGGAAGCATGGCGGCACTCCCGCCGAGGGTTCGGATCCCACATACAGACCGGTTCCCGCTCACTGGCTGAGCGAGGTGCGGGTGCGACACCGAGGGTTGCGATCCCGTTGCCGGTCCCGGTCCGGTACGGGCGCGACACTGAGGGTTGCGATCCATTGCCGGACACGAAAAAAGACAAAAAGGAAAAAAAAAAAAAAAAAGAAACCTTACGGTGAATTATTTTAGTTTCATACAGTTCCCACTTTTCTTGAAGAAAGTTCAGATTCTGTTCGGCCTTGATGCAAACAGCTAACTCAGCCTGAACACTAACCTATCTGACTAGGTGTTTGAAATCCACGTGTCTCACTAGTAAATTGATCTAATGAAACCAGTGAGTGTGTGTGTGTGTGTGTGTGTGTGTGTGTGTGTGTGGTGTGAAGTAGAAGTGTAAATGTGCTATAATTGTACCAAATAACATCACAGGAGTTCAGCCAGGACCACATTTATAATAAAAAATATTGATTGATTTCAGGGATAGCAAAGATCAGTTCTACCCAATTACTCTTGCTGCCCCTTCTAAAACAGCATGACTCAGGGATTATTTCATAGCTCTTAATCTTTATATACAAGTGTTATTATGCAGTGTTCTTTGTGACATAAAATGATATACACATATGTACATATGTATACGTGTATGTGTACAGAATTTGCTATGAATCCTAAATGGCTTATTTAAGAAACCCAGGAGAGACTGAAACAAAACACAGCAGAATGAGTCTAAAACATGATGTCCCAAAGAAAAAAGATAAAATCATCATCAGAAAGGAGAAAGAGAGAGAAAGAGAGGGAAGGAGGGAGAAAATAAAAAGTACAAGGGGAGAGAGGTGGGTTCAGGAAATAGAATAATCCTTTCCTGAAAAGATGAAAAAAAAAAAAAAAAAAGGTCCCCGGAAAGTCAAAGGAGAAGGTTATTCAATTTACTAGACTTGTTGACCTGTAAGGCCCTTCCAGCCATGATACTCTAATAGTCTAGTCATACAAGGATGGTTTAAATATTCTCTTTATGGCTGGATGCCTAACACAGACTGTGATCTAGACAGCCATGTTCCAGCTAGGCTTTAGGGGAAGATTCCCAAATGGGTAATTAATTTAAATTTAATAGGACAGTTACTGTAAGTTTAAATAAATGCCAGTTAAATATTAACAGCATATTTATTGAAGATTAACATTGCTGGTTGCATTGTGGAATTTTCTTTTCCTTAAAGAAACCCTTTTATCAGAAGACTTTTCATCAGCTTGAATCTTCTACAGGCTTGCCTTAGATGCAGGGCAGCTCACTGATTACTTTGTACAACAGGTTTCTGCGTTCTGAAGTGGAAACTGGTGAATGGGAAGAGAAGACGACGTTCTGAGAAGGGCTGTTTCTGTACAGGAGGAACTGCTAAGTGAACGTGAAGGGTAAACTGCTTTAGACATGAGTGCTGAGAAGCATTATAATCATAGACTATTAGAGTCAGGCAGGTCCTTGGAAGTCATGGAATCCAAGCTCCTCGGTTAGAAGGCAAGGGAAGGACGCTGTGCAATTCCACGAGGTTAGTAAACGGCAGACTCAGGGCTAGAGTTCAAGACTCTTGACCCCCAGCCTCCCTACTGACTTGTCCTTTTATTCTGGAGTCATTCTTTCAATTCTTCTAAAGTACACTACTAGCCCATTTGGGTGAATTAGCCATTAGATTTTCTCAATAACTCACAGATTATGAAGAAGATGTTGGTCCTTTTGACAAATGAAGGAGATAAAAATTCAAAACAGCACTGATCATGTAAGGTGATAAAATGATGGGCTGAGTTGAGACTAAAACCTAGGTCTTCTGGTTTGCAAAATGATATTTACACAAATGTCGCCCCCAATAAAATGTACAATTGAACACATATGTTATTGAGCAAATTTTTTT
>NW_007730099.1:76074-80030 GCF_000696425.1 Galeopterus variegatus | reverse complement strand
TCATGGAATCCAAGCTCCTCGGTTAGAAGGCAAGGGAAGGACGCTGTGCAATTCCACGAGGCTAGTAAACGGCAGACTCAGGGCTAGAGTTCAAGACTCTTGACCCCCAGCCTCCCTACTGACTTGTCCTTTTATTCTGGAGTCATTCTTCCAATTCTTCTAAAGTACACTACTAGGCCATTTGGGTGAATTAGCCATTAGATTTTCTCAATAACTCACAGATTATGAAGAAGATGCTGGTCCTTTTGACAAATGAAGGAGATAAAAATTCAAAACAGCACTGATTATGTAAGGTGATAAAATGATGGGCTGAGTTGAGACTAAAACCTAGGTCTTCTGGTTTGCAAAATGATATTTACACAAATGTCGCCCCCAATAAAATGTACAATTGAACCCATATGTTATTGAGCAAATTTTTATCTCAAAATTTACCTCTGCTGCTAATGCTCTCAGCTGGAGAACAAGAGTAAGACTTTTAAAGAAAATGAGGAGAAAAGGTTAAAGAGAAACATGAGTGACAGTGGATTTTTTTAGGGAGATGGGTTGTGGGGGCAGAGGCAAGCCAAGTTCCTCTGACAGTAAATTTGGGGTATTAAACTCCAAGTCTGGGGCTAAGATTACGAGAAAAGGTTAAAGAGAAACATGAGTGACAGTGGATTTTTTTAGGGAGATGGGTTGTGGGGCAGAGGCAAGCCAAGTTCCTCTGACAGTAAATTTGGGGTATTAAACTCCAAGTCTGGGGCTAAGATTACCATTTATAGGGTTCTTTTTTTATTAACATTTATTTGTACATATTTGTGGGGTACACGTGCTGTCTCAATACATGCATATACTTCACACTGATTCACTTAGGGTAGACAGCATAGTTCTGTGTTTGAGCAGCCACTTCCTGACTCTGGTTGGACTGGCTGTCGCGGACATTAGAACTGGTGTCTGTATATGCATGTAGATGACCTTCTGTACCTAACCCTTCCACGGAGGTGACAAGACTAATCCTGAAGCACTGCCCTGGGATGTAGAAATTAGGAGAGAGGAGGCAGACACAGGGCATTATTATCAAATGTCAAGTCTAAGATCAAGACCTGAGCATGTCAGGCCTTGCACACCCGACGAAGCTTCGGATTCAGCCACCAGGCGCAGGGTGCAAAGAAGGTCTTAAAGATTCATGGAAGGAGGTCAAAGGGTGCAGCTCACTCTATGATGGGATGGAAGTGTCCTGTCTATTTTTCAGGGTCTCTTGCTTTGTTTTCAGTGCACCTGGGAACATGACAGATGAAAATTCACAGGCTAGGACAGGAAGAGAAAGTCAAATCCTCTTTCCTAGGCTCAGGCTGTCTCTCCCGCTGGCCTGTGCTCTTGTGCTTCTGGGGAACCCTGAGGCTGCCACGGGGGGGTGGGGGGTGGGAGCGGAGTCACCACTCTTCCTGCCGGGGTGGTGTAAAGACTAGACTGCTTCCTTCCTGACCACATCTCAGCATGAAGTTGCTGCTCGTCTCTGAAATGAACCCCCCTCATCATGTCAACACCAAGAGGCTCCCAGGGCCTGTGCGCTGTGGGATGCATCTGGGTTTTCTGAGTGAAGGTCACGGTCAAAATGCAGGAAGCCCATCTCATGGCAGCTCCTTCCAGTGTCAGCACGAGAAGCATGGGACTGCAGGGCCCTGTGCTGAACTCCTTACAACTCTTCCCTCCTTATGTCCCCACACCAGCCCTTGGCAGGAAGCACAGTGCCACCACTATACAAATGAGGTTAAAGTAGGACCCCAGGGTCCTGCAGCTAGCAATGGAGAGGGTGAATATTTGACTTCTGGTCTGTCTCATTCTGAAGCCCACAGTCATTCTTAATCAAAGTGTGCACTGAATGAATCAATGAATGCCTGAACACAGAATGTTGAAGGAGGTAGAGGTTTTCAATAAGACCTAGAGACCTTCCGAGATCCCCATCCTTAGTTTGAATTAACACAACCCCAGCCTGGAAAAGGCGGCTGCTGTTCACGTTCCTTCCCGTCTCAGGTCGGTTGAGTGAGTCTACAGTCTGCCTGTAGGAGCTCCCTGCTCACACCACCTGCCCGTACCTCCTCTTCACTACTGAGTCTCATTTAGCCTCATGTCCTCAGGGAAACACTTTCTGACCTTCCAGACTCCATGAGAACCTTCTGTCATATGCCTCCTTCCACATCTTCCTCCCAGTGCTTATCACAACTGCTTCCATGATTTTGTAAAATTCTTAGTTTGACATCTGTCTCTCCTGCTAGGCAGTGTGGTTTATGTGGGCAAAGCTGCATATTTTTGTTTGGTCTCTCTCATTCACTGCTCTAGTGGCCCTGAGTGTGCACCGAATACGTGTCTGTTGAGTAGGTGGAGTTCTTCCCTCTGTCTAGAAATCCTCAGAGCACCTTCCCTCCTAATGCTCCTTTATATGAAGCTAGAAAACCAAGGTCAGTACCTGGAAATCTGGATAAGCGTAATGGGACAAAATCTTCCCAAGGGGTAGGCAGGCCCCAGCTGATTTTTCACAGCAATGAGAAGGTTCTCAAGGGCGTGTAGGGAAGTGCAGGATAGAATTCATGACTGTTAGAACAAATAAAACCACCAACAGGTGCAGTAGCACTAGACTGCGGGCTCCTGGAGGGCAGGGGCCATGCCCTTCATCTCTGCCTCCCTATCTTTGCACACAGCTCCTGGTACACACGAGGAGCTCAAAATCTGCTTGCTAGTTTATTGAATATATTGAATTCAACTAAATAATTGGATACCCAGAGGCATACTGGACAGTGACAGTATCGTGTCCTCTGTGGTTCTCTCTTGTAGCAACAAAAGGTGGTATTTTGTTACTTAGCTCTTAAGCAGTGTCCTTCCCTGAGGCTATAGTGGAAAGAACACTGGAATGAAGTCAGGAGTCCTGAGGTCTAGTCCTGATTGGCCAGTTATTAACTTTATGCCCCTGTGATAACTGCTTCTCCTTCCTGGGGCTCAATCCTTTACTTATGAAATAAACATCTTCCCAGGTCCCCCCTGTACATATTCTCCTGTTATCCTATGAGTCCCGAGTCTTGCTATGACCCAAAACCTAGACAGGAAATACTCTGTCCCGAAGCCCCTTTCCTTAGGCACCTGCCTTTTGTTCCAGTGGCACTTTGATTTCGACTTGTCCATCCTGATCCTACTTTTCTGTCTCTGGTTGCTGTACTGACCATCTCTCTACTTTATGCATCTCTTATCATGTTTTATGGGTTTCAGGGTCCACAGATAGCCCACCTTTGTCATGTCTTCATATTCTCCTTCTCAATTCTTTTTATTTGCAAACTTTTTTCTCTCCCTGGATTCCTCTTCCCCTCTCGAAGTTGCTCTTTTGCTCTTCCTGCTATAATCCTAACATGCTGGACTGCAGCCCAGATGAACAGAGATGTTATTTTGATCCTATATTCATAGAGGAGCAAAAAATAGCACATATTTTTTCAGAGCCCAGCCCTTCTCTACTCCCCTAGAGGCATCTCTTTATCCAGATTTATGCCACCTTTTCTGATTCGATCTTCCAATATCTGCTTGATGTCACGCCATTCCAGCTGCCCTGCACCTCTCATCTTCTTGCCTGTGCTCCTATTTGAAATCTCCACCAGGAGAGGGGGGCCTTTAGCCTTTTTAGAAAAGGAAAAGCAGAACTGGCATTTCTGAAGCTAGTGCTCCCCGTTTGGTCTCTTGCATGTGTGAAGTAGTTAGTCACTGCTCTTTAGCTAACCCCCACTTGCTGTAGGTAACACAGAATAAAACAAAAACAATAGCTGATTTCCCTTGCACTGGAAATTCTTCCCTGTTCTAACCCTGCTTCGGTGTACAGATGCCAGGGCTGCCCCCAGTCTCCATCTTCTCCTTTTTACTTCCGTCTCCAGCACTCCAGAGTCTGAACTGCAAACTCCTCCACACACCCCCCCCCATTACCTTTGGAGTCCCAAGAT
>NW_007730099.1:73144-75771 GCF_000696425.1 Galeopterus variegatus | reverse complement strand
AACACAAATAATGAAATTGCTTTGACTGTCATCCCTTTTTCATTAACTCAGATATGCTGGGAAAAATAAACTAAATCCAGCAGTTTTTATGAAGCAAGAGACAGAACAGAAGATAAGCCTGTAAATGTTGGTTATATCAAGGGATTAGGGGATGGAAAGGGAGTTGACATTCATTCTTGATCTTCATCTTTTCAAAACACTTCAACAGGGGCTTGAATAGAATGGATTCCGTCTTGTTAATTGTGTGGGCATCCCTGACATTTTACCACTTTCTAAACTTCCATTTTTGCATAAAGTTTGGATCCCTGGATCCACACAGCAGGTATGAGGTTGTGAGTGGCTTTCCTTTGTCCACCCTGAGTTACCTGAGCTCTGCGGGGTTTCCTTCAGGCACCTGCCGGGATACTGCTGTGTGGCACCGTCCCTTCTCGACCAGGGACGAAGATGCTTTGGCAGTCTTAGACCAGCTGCACACAGACCAGTGTAAACTGAACATCTTAAACAGTCTATAAGAAGAATCATTTCTCTGCCCAGCCATAGTAATGAAGCGGTGGCAGGAAAAATGTATTAATAAAGCATCTTCCATGTTAAATGGATTTCTAAGTATTTTCCTGTAGAGTTAATCATATATGTAGGCCCCTTGGGGAGGCCTGTTGTTGTCACTATCCACATTCCTAGATGCAAAACTAATGCTCATTTGTACCTACCTGGAAATTAGATGCAAGAGCGAGGATTAGAATTTATCATGAGAGCAATCATCCCTGCCATTCTAAGGCCTATAGGGAAACAACTCTAAAGCCCAGATTGAGTTCCTCTCCCTTTGCCATGACTAGCATTTATTTCCACTTAGTGTGGTGTGGATGTGTTTAAGAAGAGAAGTTGGGAGGGAGGAGAGGACGAGGACGGTTGAAATGAATGAATGGATTATTAGAGGTGACTCCTAGGTTTCTGGGGAACAACCCCAAATTCGGCAGTCTGAAAGTCAGCAAACAATCTCACACGTTACAGCTGCTATCATGTAACATCTTAACTTGTTGAAATATTCAATTTCCTATTTCCACAATTTTCCATTTGAATATAGACCTACAATGGGATCTTGCAACAACGAACTGGTTCTCAAGTAGGTTAATTCTCCTCCTTTCCTTTCAAAAATACAAACAGAACTCTTCTCCCCATACATGCAATTGTTTTTTTCCTGGTAATAAAGTCATTTGTTGCAGCCATAAACGGACAATTGATATTTTTGGTGCTATATATCGAATGATCCCCAGTGGCCAAAAGTAGCAGGTGGGTTTCACTGAGGAGACAAGGGAATAATTGGCCTAATTCGCCTTCAGTGTAAAGTCGCTCAACTTTTTGTTGCTGAAAACTTTCTGGGTAACTGTTGGAATAGAAAGCAAACTTTCTCAGTCCTTCTTTGTTACCCTGGAGTGTGACTTCCCTATCTTCAATGTCTACCTATTGCTCTAAAGTAGATAGTATAAGCGGGATATGATGGGTATATTTGTGCCATCTCTAATGTTTTATCTACATTTAAGTGAATGATACTACTAGAAAGTTGCAAGGACTTTTATGGCACCAGGGCCCTTATAATTATACTAATTTAGTTGTAATGGTTCTGTCTCTTTTGTGCTGTATGACTTTGGGGAAGAATATTTTTCTGTTAAAAGTTGTTAAAAAATACCTTCCTGCTTGGATTTTATAGAAAGTCTAGGGGAAAAAAACAGAGCCACTATTGCCTCCTCTCTATCCCAGGGAGAATTTGGGTCAGTTCTGGGAGCCCAGATCTGGGAATCCCTGAGAAGAAAGTGTATCAGTGTCACCACCACTGTGGGTGTTGGGCCACTCTGTGCACAGGGACCAGGCCCAGGAAGGGAAATGCACTACCCTCCATCAGAGCCAAAATTATGGTAGAAATAACACAGGCACAGAAGGACCAGGAGCAGCCAGAGAAGGGACAAGAACTGAGGCAAAACCAGTCTTTTCCTGGGTTTCAAGAACTTGAACCACAAATCTCTTAAAGATGAGTTCAGCTATGCAAGAGTGTGAAGCCCAGGAAACTTGGGAGTCTGCTGTATAAATACAGTGAGTGGCTCACACTCATCCATCCCAGTGAGCACTTCTGCAGGGCCAGCATCTTCTAATGTCAACGAAACAAGAATAAAGAATGTAAGGCAGTGTCAGAACTTGACCAACATTTTGATGTGATTTTGCCAGTTTCACACACTGAGAGGCTTCTGTGATTTTGCATTTGTTTTATATATGGATGATCTCAATTTAGATTGTTGAGTCTCTGGGGTTTTAAGTAGCTTTTGTGGGGGGCTGGTAAGGTGGGTGTTGTACTATTGAATGAAAATGAGATTATTCTAAAACATCCTCCTAACACTCTAAATGCTAATGGAATTAATCTGATCATTTTAAAGGTGTTATGTGTGCATGCTGCAGGGTCTTCCTTTCCTAGTTAATTAGTCGGTGACCCTTATTAAGATTTCTCGGGCTTATTATGATTGCGCGGTAACTTTGTCTTTCCCTATTTGGAAGTGCCAGCTCTTCAAGGGGGGAAACGGTTAACTCTTGGTGTGGGCTGGGCTGTTGCACCGCCCGGCCCGGCGCAGCGGGGGTTAAGG
>NW_007730099.1:54273-72753 GCF_000696425.1 Galeopterus variegatus | reverse complement strand
GATCGCGGCGGCTGCAGCGCGGATTTGGGCTCGGAGGAAGTTGACCGAGGCGGCTGCGGCAGGATCCCCGATCCCGGATCGCACGACGCCGGCGTGGCCGCCGCCTCCTCGCGCAACCCCGGCCGCCGCCTGCGTGCTCTACTTTCCATCTGCTATTGTTACCGAGTGTTTTCTGGTGGCGAGCCTTTCTCCGAAACTTACAAAGAAAGTGCTGGATTTCCCCTGGTTCGAACTGAGGAATTGCAGACCACCTCAGGATAGCTGGATGAACCCACCCCCGTCCCCTTCTGGTACCAAAGTGCTCACTGCTCTCCAAAGTGCCATGTCTGAACTGTTAATGGGAAGAAGCGGCTCCTGAACGTGTCCACACCTTTGCACCTGCCTGGCGCTTTCCCCTCCTCGGCCACCCTCCCCAGCCGAAGCAGCGCGGAGAAAGCCCCCTTCGGATGTCCTCCGTCGAAGCCGGTTCTCCGAGGCTGGCAAGCTGAGGCCGGATTTGGGGGAGGAATATCAGACTTGGAGGAGTCTGCGCGCTCTCCTCCTCCCCGCGCCTGCCGGTCGCTGCTAGTTCCCCGCTCAGTCCCCGCGCGCGCTCCCTCACCCCACCCACTTCCTGTGCTCGCCCGGGGGGCGTGTGCCGTGCCGCTGCCGGAGTTCTGGGAAGTTGTGGCTGTCGAGGATGGGGGTCTGTGGGTACCTGTTCCTGCCCTGGAAGTGCCTCGTGGTCGTGTCTCTCAGGCTGCTGTTCCTTGTACCCACAGGAGTGCCCGTGCGCAGCGGAGATGCCACCTTCCCCAAAGCCATGGACAACGTGACGGTCCGGCAGGGGGAGAGCGCCACCCTCAGGTAGGGAGCTGCTATTCTTCTGCTTATTGAAGATGATATGTATGGGATGGGGGTGCAGGGCAGGGGTGCAGGTGTGTGCGCGGGAGCGTGAGGGGCTGACAGAGAGGTCGTTGGCTCCCTGGGCTGCACAGTTCATGGATGAGTTGGGAACTCGGCTCGGGCATGGGGCAGTCATAGAGAAATGCTCAGAGGTTCTGGAGGTGAGCTGTCTCCCCATAGCTGACTTCCTTGGCTCAGGGACTTGCTGAGGGTGAGGGATGGCTGGGCCAGGGAGTCACTGAGATTGAGGGCAGTGACCCTGGCACTGTCTATGCCTGAGCCTGGTGGCCGTAGTGACTGGGGGCCTGGCTGGGGCTCAGCTTGAACGGTCTTCTCTGAAGTTAGTGAGTCTGAGTGCCAAAAGAGGGGCCTGGCTTGGTGTGAATGCCCTGGCTCCACCCATACCCTGGGGAGTTGCAACCAGGGTTCCTGGTCTCTGGCAGAGCTGCTGTTTTGTCTTGGGCCTGACTGTGCCTGGGCTTTCCTGGGGTGCCTTCACGCCTTGAGCTGGCGGGCAGAGAGAGAGATGCTTTCTCTTGTCTGAACGTGGTTTACTGAGGGTGAAGTCATGGAGTCTAATTTGTCCATGGAAAATGTCTTTTCTCTGGTGAACTGTGCTCCGTTGGTGATGTTCACTAAAGCAGTTTGTGCAAAACTCATCTACTGAACAGAAACTAAATTTCAGTGTTGTGTCGGGTCCTGATTGGCTTCTGGGGTTAAGGCTTGCAGACCCAGGGGGAGGAGAAAAGAAGAATGCTGGCTGTGCTTTGTGTAAGGTCGACGATTCTGTCTCCCTGATTACCTAGCCTAAGAAACGCTAACTTGATTTCCAGTGTTGATAAACCACACCACTCACTGGAGGACGACACACTCAGTGACTGTAACGGGGAATTTTACTCTCTGGAGGTTTATGAGAGTAAGCATGAGGTAGAAGAGTGGAAGGTTCATGGGAACGATTTCCTTGACTGTCTTTGATTTAGTATGCCGTCTTAAAGTTTTCCAAACTGGGCAACTGAACTAACCACAAGGCAACATGGCAGTATTCTTGTCCTCTGCACATGAAGTTTCTTGTAAAGATCACCTTGGTACTGGTGTCCACTGTTTTGTCCTTTGATGACTGCTCTTCCAGGATGATCGTTTGTGGATGTGCAGTTAAGCCAATATCTATGGGATAGAAAATGTTGAGAAGGGGGCACTGGCAACACAGAGCTGAATTATCAGGACACTGCCAAAGGAAGTGTGTGACACAAGGGCCCAGGCAAGGCTGCAAGCCTCCCGTGACCCCCTCCTGGCTCCAGTGAACTCCTACTTGCTCACTGGTTCATGAAACCCACATCTTCCACTGAACAATTCAGTGACTATTTTGGACAAAGGTAAAACGTCTAGCTATCTCTCCTTCAGAATGATGGTGTATCTGCTTTATAAAGGGATTTCATGGGGGTTGCAAATATGCAGTGATTTAAGGCCACTTAAATAGAAAAACAAAAATGAATCTCTAAAGCAGCATAGTCCAGTTAATGTTCTCCAGATGCCCTCTTTATCCCTAACCCTTGGCTGCAAGGAGGAGCCTCCCAGCGACAAAACAGAGACATTTCCATTTGAGAAACATTTTAGGTACAAATGGGATGATTTTCTTTTCAACAAGAAAGTGGAAGGTGGTCAGTTCTGTAAAGGTTTGAAGATAAATAGCAAGTGGCCCTGACAGATAGTGACTCTCACATTATAGGAAAAATTAGAGGGGATTAGAGTGGCCAGGATCTATTCTCCAGAAGATAGTCCCCAAGGCTCAGGAGAATCAGATTTTAGGTACAAATGGGATGATTTTCTTTTCAACAAGAAAGTGGAAGGTGGTCAGTTCTGTAGAGGTTTGAAGATAAATAGCAAGTGGCCCTGACAGATAGTGACTCTCACATTATAGGAAAAATTAGAGGGGATTAGAGTGGCCAGGATCGATTCTCCAGAAGATAGTCCCCAAGGCTCAGGAGAATCAGGACTCCCCAGAGAGGGGCTGCATTCAGCAGATCCCGAGCCATGGGACAGACCTGGGTTAGAAGCAGCTTCTCTTTAAAATTGCATCATCATGTAGTAGCTGGCTTTTCTTTCTTTGTTTTTCCTTCCATGCTTCTTTCTTTCTCACTCTGGGGGGCCCTCTCCCTGTCTCTTTCAGGCAGTAATAATGTTTGTTTGCATTTTCATATATGTTCTCAACACAGTGGTCTCATTTGGGTACAGATAGAGGAAGGAGGATATAGTGGGGCTTCCTCTCTATACCCTTGAATTGGCCCCAACCAAGCCATGTTCCTCCTCTAACATCTCCTGCCATTCCGTGTCAGCCTCAGGGGCTGACTGTCTTCCTGACATGTGGGAGGAAGACCCTCAGAGTTGATGGAGCCCTACATGGCAGGGATTAGATGAGCTAGGATCTCCTGACACCAACCGTTGGCCGTGGGCCTGATTTAGGATGTGGACTGGGCCCCAGGCATACCAGGCATCCTGTATGGAGGAGGCCCAGGCCTCTCAAGATGGCCCTCATTCTTCTCAGATTCCAGCACACTAGAACAAGAGAGGGGTGCCTTGCTGGGGGTGTGCTTTCGTGGAGTGGAAGCCCTGGATCTCTCAAACACAGGCTCTGCATTTTCTAATTTTATGTGCAGAGAGGCAAGAGGAATTTCAGATTGTATTTTGTTTGTACACAAATTGCTAAATTTGCACATAACCTGATTCCAGGTTGCAACGATCTACTGGTTCAGGGCTCTGGGTTATTTTATTTTTGCTTTTTATTGTGTATGGGGGTGATGGGGTGGGGTCTCTCCTTTCTCCTGCCCTCCTTCCCTCCTCTTTTCCTTTCCTTTGTTCCTTCTTTCTCCCCCCCCTCCACTTTTTTGCTTTATTCGCTAATCATATGACCGAGTTACATGGAACCACAAGTAGGGAGGCCAGAGCACCTCTGCTGTGCCCTGGAGGGCCACTCTATCCACCTTGTGTGGGTGATGACGGTGATGCTTGTAGTTTTCTTCATAACCAGCAGAGGACTTTTTGCTCTAATTTCATTTTATTCTGCTTTGTTCTCAGCAGTATCATTTGTTTGAAGATCTTTTCCAGTCCCCAAAGAATAAATGCTTCAGCAGCAGATTTTAATGTGAGGAAACTTTTTTTTTATTGCTTTATTTTATCCAGTTAGCTCTAAAGTTCTTGTGAGGGTCTTGGGAAACCTTTCACCTAACATGGCACTGAGAGCCTGAAAAGAATGGCAGATAATTTGCAGTCTCCCACTCTTTCTGCCCTCCTGCTGATATTCTGTATGAATATTTTTAGAAAGGGTGAAGTTACATAAAATGGTATCTGCAATAATAATAATACTATTAACCAAAGTTTATTGAGCTCTCATTATGTGTTAGGGAGAGTCTTACTATTTTTTAGAGTATCTAACCCACCATTCAACCTCATAACATTAACACTTACCCCAAATAATAACCCTATGCTGTAGGTGTTATTACTTTCTCCACTTTACAGACAAGGAGATGGAAGCATGAAGAGTTTACATCGTTTGATTAAGTTGGCACACCAGGAAGTATTGAAACCAGATTATAAAGCACTAGTAATAATAATGTTAATAAGAGGATAGACAGTACTATCAAATACTGGTCAGTATCATGTTAAATGTTTTATATACATAGCAACGTTTAATCCTCACAATTCTGAAATAGACTTAACTATCCCCCATTTTACAGATGAGGAAGCTGAGCCCAGAGAGGGGAACTGACCCCAAATCACACAAGTAGCAAGTGACAGAGCTGGAATGCTGACTTGAGACTTTGCTCCTTGACTTTGTACACCAAGCTTTCCCCGCACTGTTCAAGACCCTTTGAATTCTGTGTTCACCTAATTCCTCAGTGGCACTTAATATCTGCCAGCTCGTGTTGGCTGTAGACCACGTTTTGCAATGTTGTTTAACTCTGTCTTCTTTCTCCTCACGGGCTGGAGGGCAGCTCTTGGGAAGCGAGATTGTGCCTTGTAATGCCATGAGTGCTGTGCCCTCGGGATGCCTACCGAATAGATGGGATGGATGAAAACAAAGCAAAAATACCCTCTTGCCTATATTCAATTTATCTCCTTACCACATTTCTCTGTTGTTTTATTTCAAAATTCAGCTATGGTCAGCCAACAAAGATTCATTGAGTGGTTCTTTCGGGAAGGGCACTGAGCTGGGTGTTGGGGTGTGAAAAGGCGTGAAGCGTGGACTTTGCCCTTGGGGGACCGACTCAGAACACCTGACCAGGGGGTGATGGCAGTGTGAGGCAGCCTGTGTCCAGTCACACGTGCAGCGCCCTCTGTTGGAGCAGAGGCTTTCCGTGGGCAGGACTCCTCTTGCTCCTGGGATGGAAACTGAGGCACGAGTGAGGAGCAGGGGAGCCTGCGATGCCCGACTGCATGGATGTCATTCACTTAAAGGCCTTCACTGAGCATCAGTGCATTGCTCGGCAATTTTGAAAAATGCGTTTCATGTTTCAGAGATTCCCTGAATGAGGCAGCAGCTAGTAAAGTGAATTATTTCGTGGGGATCATCTGGTAAGTATCAGAGGTTGAACTGCGCCTTCCGTCATGTGTCTAGACTATAGGCTTTCCAACTGAGCCACGTTGTTCTTCTGGGGTGAGTTAAGAATGAAAGGTCTGAGAAATGTACAAGATAGAAGTTAAATTTTGATATGGCAACTCCTTGGAATAGCGTAGAACAATGTGGTTGTGGTCCTGGAGATGACCCTGAGTGTCCCTCCAGGTTAGGAAGCTGTGGCCCTCTTCTCATGTCATGTAAAGCACTTAGCATTTCATTGAACAAACAGGTGGACTCTCTGTGAGTTTCCCCAGTGGCTCCATGCTTCTGAGGGCAGAACTATGTCTTCTTCAGGTTTGCGCCCTGTCACCCACACGTGACCTGGCCTGTGCTGTTTGCTAATAAAGTCTGAAGTTCTCCCACCTACCCTTCACTGTGGCTTTCTTTCTGTTTCATGAACACCAAAAGCTTATTCCAGCTACAGAGCCTGTCCTCTCGTGGGCCCCACTGTTCGGAATACTCCGACCCCAGATCTTTCGGGGACAGCTGTTTCTTATCATTTTGGTCTAAAGTCACATGGAACCCCCTCACTGAGGCCTTTCCCAACACTCAAATCAAAATAATCCTCTACTACTGTCACACATCTTACACTGGCATATCATCCTGGATTTTTTTTCTTCAGAATGATCATCTCTACGTGAAGTTATCCCATACATTTATTTGGTTATCATAGATGGTGCCCTGGGTCGAATGTCCCCCCCAAAACTTAATTCCCACTGTAACTGTTGAAGGTGGGAAAGCATATTATGGTAATACAAAGGTGTGTGGCCTTGAAGAGGTGATTCGATTGTAGGACTGTGCAGTAGTGAATGGATTAATAATGGTGGTCAGGGGCATGGTTCTGGGGGCTTTCAAGGACAGTCAGTGAGGAGGTTGGTCTCTCACTCTCTCTGCTCCACCACTTTCACAATGTGATACTCTGTCATCACTGTCTCTACCACCACGACCTTCACCAGCTGTGTTCCCTGGACTTTGGACTTCGCAGCCTCAGAAACTGTGGCAATAAATTTAATTTTCTTATAAATCACCCAGTTCCAGGTAATTTTGTTATAAGCGATAGAAAGGGACTAATACATATGGTCTGTCTTCCCCAACTGGATTGTAAACTCCTCAAGAATAGGCACCTTCTCTGCTTTATTCAGCACCAGATAGCCAATGTCTGGCATATAGAAGGTTCTCAGTAAATGTTTGTTGCTTGAATGATCGGAGGAATGAATGCCTGAGATTACCATCTTCTTCATCTTGCCATCTCTTTCCTTACTCCTGGATTGTCTTGTGTCGTCCTTGCCCTGGACCTGTTACTGGCTCATCGTCATTTCTGTCTGTGAGAAATGACCCCTCCATGAGAACCACCTCACATACCATGCAGCTGTGTGAGGTGGTTCTCATGGCGGTGCTGGTGGGCAGGTTACGAATACACGTGAGTCACTGAGCTTGTGTCTTTCCATCCAGGATACAGGGGCTGAGTTGGTTGTCCATTATTTCAAAGCTGCACCCATGACACTTGCCTTCTTTCTGCCAGATCACTTTCCTACCCAGTCCTTCAGCCTCTGAAGACATGATTTGCTCAACCCAAGGTGGACCTCAGGGAAATTAGCGTTTTAGAGATAAGGAGGAGCACAGAAAAGCACCTTGCTGCCCATCTTTCCTTCTCTTTATTTTTAGTCTGCCGGTGTGACTATTTTTTTTTTTTCCTTTTTGTCTTTTTTCGTGACCGGCAACGGTATCGCAACCCTCGGTGTTGCCCTCACACCTCGCTCAGCCAGTGAGCGGCTGGTCTGTATGTGGGATCTGAACCCTCGGTGGGAGCGCTGTAGCAGTGCGCCACCGGGCCGGCCTGCCGGTGTAACTATTGATCCGTTGTTTATGAGTTCATGTGCTGAGAATAGCAGTGCCACTCAGGAGGCACGTGCTGTTCCGACCGCCCCGCCCCGCCCTGCCATGCCCTGCCTCTCCCAGGAGTGGCCACTGTGCGCTCACCTCTGGGGCTTGCCAGGCATCCGGGCGGTGGCCATGGCTCAGAGGAGCATGGACAGATGGGCCTCTGAGGGAGGTTCCTGAAAGCACACGCAGCCTCTTGAGGAGCCAGAAACTAAAATGGGGAAAACTAAAAACTCAACCAACCATGGGGCAGGAGGACTAGGATTCTGCCAGTTGTCACTGGAACCCAGAGGAAGGTGCGGAGGGAGAGCCCGGGTCTCCAGCACCCCTCACCTACACCATAGGTGTTTTGTAGAAAAATTTCTCCTTTCTGCCTCCTTAAACAGCATAGCGTTTTTAAGTCTGAAAGGATTGCGGAGACCAGGTCCTTCACCCACCTGGTTTTACAGATCACTGGTCCCGCACAAGGATGCCCTCTGGAAGCGTGAGAGGGGCTGACTCTGCCACCGGCTGTTAGCCCTAGCTTGGGGCCACATGTGGCTGAAGGAAGGGCCACTTTTCCTACTAAGTGCAAAGGCATCCTGTTGACTGTGGATGCTTCCAGTACAACTGTCTATTACCGTGTTTTCACTAGCTGCTGGTTTTGTCTGCTGCCAAAGCCTGTGTTCTTATGCTCCACCTCTGACTCCATGTGGGACAACTGGGGTCACCGTGTGTCAGGCCCTGTGCTGAGCACCGCACCAGCCGAATCTTATTTAGTCCTTCTAGATGCGCCGGGAGGTGATTCAGTTATTATCTTGGTGTTACGGATCAGGAGATTTTCCCAGATCACACACGCCAGAGAGTGGCTGATCCCAGGACTCAGAATCAGTTGTGTCTGGCCTCTGGGCTGTCTCTCTGTACCACAGCGCCCGTCCCATTTTGTCCCTTCTTTTCTTTGCTGCCAAGTTCCTCTCCTCCTGGAGCCCAGTGAATGTGGTTGTTCCTCCTTGTTGTGGGGCCCCAGTACCTCCACTGTGGATGTGTTTTGGGAATGGGGCAGAGGAGTGTTTGAGACTTTATGTCTTCCACACTGTGGAGGCAGAGAGACCCAGCAGCCTCTAGAGGTCCCTTCTCTTCAGAGAATCCAGGGATTTTCCTAGTTTGTTCAGAGTAAGACTTTCTTTTTTTCCTTTTTGTCTTTTTTCGTGACCGGCAACGGGATCGCAACCCTTGGTGTTGCACCCGCACCTCGCTCAGCCAGTGAGCAGCCGGTCTGTATGTGGGATCCGAACCCTCGGCAGGAGCGCGCCGCCGTGCTCCCAAGCAGCGCACTGTAGCAGTGCGCCACCGGGCCGGCCCCAGAGTAAGACTTTTATTCCAGGTTCTCCCATCAACATTTTGCTTCAGATACCAGCAATCTTGGACTCTCTCACAGAGAGTTACCAATTCCTTGGACATTGCCATGTATTTCTCTGGAATGGGGTATTGAACAAATCTAGGTGGAAACACAATTCTGTGAGGATTCCACAAGCCAGTTCAATTGAATGCTGTGGCATGGGGGCAGGACAGGTAGGGCCTGCACCTGGAAGGTCCAGGTTTTTTTGTTTTTTTGTACTAGTAATAGGACCATTGGCCTCTCTCCTGGGGAATCTTGGAAGAAATCATAATTAATGCTAATAGCACATTTGTTCTTTTTGGTTCAAAGTTTCCACTGATGGGCAAAATATTATATTATCCTTGTATTGTTTGAGGTCATTTTGCTTCCTAACGACCAAATCAGTGAGTTTCCACTATGTGATAGATAGCCAATAATAAATAAATAATACCACCAACATCATATAGGTGGCCAAGTAATACTATTTTTTAAAAAAAAAAAACAAGAATTTATTGGGTCTAGAACGCAATTTCTTCTTCTTCTTTTTTTTTTTTTTTGTCTTTTTCCGTGTCTGGCAACGGATCGCAACCCTCAGTGTCACCCCCGTACCGGACCGTGGCCGGAAACGGGATCGCAACCCTCGGTGT
The DNA here is from genome assembly GCF_000696425.1 of Galeopterus variegatus. Taxonomy (NCBI): domain Eukaryota; kingdom Metazoa; phylum Chordata; class Mammalia; order Dermoptera; family Cynocephalidae; genus Galeopterus; species Galeopterus variegatus. The sequence continues at coordinate 63,371 of NW_007730099.1, read as the reverse complement.
TGCTCCCGTGCCTCGCTCAGCCAGTGAGCGGGAACCGGTCTGTATGTGGGATCCGAACCCTCGGGCGGGAACGCCGCCGCACTTCCCAAGCAGCGCACTATCCAGTGCGCCACCGGGCCGGCCCTAGAACGCAATTTCAAATTGCATGTGTGAGTCGAGGAGAGAAGGAGGAAGTGGGGAAGTTTAATGGGAGTACAACTGGTGGAGAAAAGGGTCTCCAACAAAGGTTTGTGTCCCACAAAGGAGACCTTACTGACTCATATTCTGGCAGGCATGGCATGCTAGAAAGAAAGTGGTCTGGGAGACAGGAATCTGCTAACTCTGGCTCAGGCTCTTTCTTTTTCTGTGATTGCAGGCAACATTTTAATCTCTCTGCTTAAAGAGGACAGTTATTACCTACCTCAAAGTGTTGTTTTGCGTGAAAATGAAATATCACACACAAAACTTAGTGCAAAATTGTAACTTTCTTTATCTTCCCATATAAATACATATACACATGCAGATAAATGTGCATACGTACATATATGTACATGTAATGTACACACACAACAGTTTTCATTGTAGACCTTTGTAGGTCAAACACCCATTTAGCTGCACTTTGATTCACACACTGTACCGTGCTCTATAGAGAAATTCCTCTTCAGGCACCTGTGATTGTGATATTTTTTTGTTGCCTCTCCTACACATCTGTTTAGAACCTAGGGATCTTCTTCAGTTCAAATCATTGCTTGGGATATTTTATTTCTGAGAAGGAGTGAGAAGAAAGGTATTTCTTCATTTTTCATAATAAGATTGTTGTATAGAAAGTTGTAACAGTTCATGGTTCTGAAGATGAATTTCCCACCAGAAGAAGCCACACAAAAGGTTCTGTGGAACAGATTATCTGAAACAAATAGTGGGGTTAGGAATTCATGCACAGATTTAGGATTGGTAGGCCTTTTTTCTTTGGAGGACTGGTTTTTCCATGATAATTCCACGGAAGTCAGCTGGCAAAACAGAGGTTGGATTAGCATCTTTTGGGAGTTGGGGGTGTTAAGGCCCTTCTGGCTTTAATGTCCTCTGGTTGTAATTTTTCTGTTCTTTCACATCTCCTGACCGTTGGGAGGCAGGCTCAGGGCTTGCACAGTGATGGTGGAAATAGAGAAGGAAACCTCTCTGAGTTTGGTAATTTTTCTTTTGGGCAAGTCTGGGGCAAGACCAGTGCCTCTGGCATGAGACACTGATCTTGGAGTTCACCAATGGGACCACAGAAACAGTCCTTTCCACTTTAGCCCAATGCCAAAGGGCATAAATTAGCTTAAATGTAGTGAACTGTTATATATATAGCAGTCTCAGTCTTTCACAGTCTGTTTTTTCTATATCTCGTTTATTTACATGGTTGAGTTATTTGGGTTTATTTGGGCTTATTTGGCCAACTTGCTGCCTTGTCAGTGTAAAACGTTTTGGCTTAGAAAGCTTTTGGGGGTTAGATTTGTCTTACAAAATGAACATATGAATTAACCTTATAATCTTATTGATGGATTTTTTAAAATAATAGAATTTTTAATGAAAACAGCATCAACCAACAGACTGATGGAAAATTATAAAACTGAAATCAACCTTTAGACAAAGCTTTGTTGGCCCCATGGAGGTAAAGGAAAATGTGTTTGTATGAAAATAATTTCTTGATCTGCTCTGGTTTTCCAGTATGAAATTATAAAACTGAAATCAACCTTTAGACAAAGCTTTGTTGGCCCCATGGAGGTAAAGGAAGATGTGTTTGTATGAAAATAATTTCTTGATCTGCTCTGGTTTTCCAGTATACTGTACCGTAATGGATGAGGGGAGAAGTGCTCTTGCATTCAGAATAATCATCTTTGGGTAAATTTACTCATCAGGAGAGCTAAATCTAAAACAATTCTAACCCATCAGAACCTAAGCATAAGAAAGGGAATCTATGCAAATTATTTTTAATTTAGTGCAGTTGTGTATGTGAAGACTGGAAATAGAAAGACTGTGTGGTGCTGTGTGGGTTTACTTGTGCTGCCTTCCCCTCCTCCACAAAAAGAGAAGAAGATATGTTGAAGTCCTGACCTCCCGTACCTCACAGTGTGGCCTTATTTGGAAATAGTGCCATTGCAGAGGTAATCAGTTAAAATGAGGTCATACTGGGGAAGAGTGGGCCCTAATTGAAAATGACTGGTGTCCTTATGAAAAGATGACCATGGGGTGCCACAGAGGACACACAGGGAGAATGTCATGTGACAAGGAAGGCAGAGGCTGCAGTGATGCATCTGCAAGCCAAGGAATGCCAAAGATCGCCAGGGAACTACGGAGGCTGGGAGGAGCAAGGGAGGAGTCTTCCCTACAGGTTTTAGAGGGAGCGTGGCTCTGCCAGCACCCGGATTTCACACTTGCAGTCTCCAGAACTGAGAGACAATACGTTTCTGTTGTTTCAAGCCACCCAGTTTTGGTACCCTATTATGACAGCCCTAGGAAACTGGTACATTTGGGTACTATAAAGAAAGGAGTTTGGTTAAATAATAATCCTATATAAAGGACCATGGACAGGCCTTGTTAGGCCACCCAGTCCCCACCATGACAAAAGCCACTGCAGTCACAGAAGAGGCTTCCCAGTTGGGAATGCTCTTGGGATCATGTTCCTCTCCCAGTCATGATGCCAGGCCCTTTATTAGAAACACCAAAGAGGCCGACTGGGGTAGAGCTGTCATTAGAACTGATTTCCTCTTTTTCCTATGAGACCATCAGGACAAACCCTCTTGCATCTTCTCAGTTATCTCAGCCACCTCAGAAGTCAAAGACTCCCCCCCCACCCCAGGCACACATCATTTTCTTGATGCTCGTCACCACATAGTCTTGTACATCCAATAATCTGACCCAGTTGCTAACCTCTCCCCGACCCCCAAACATCCTACTCTCTGGACTTCGTGATCTGTCACCAGCAAAACTCGTAAGTCCCTAGTCTCTCTTTTGAGTGTTCCTCTTTTTTCCCTCAAGCTGAAACCTGGCTTTTCCCTGGTTATTTCTACCCCTACAGTCATCTCAACAGCATCTGTTTTTCTCCGATGTCCTGCTTACCACGAGGCCTGAACATTGGACAGATGGCCTCCTTGCTTTCATTGTGGCTTCTTGCCATTTGTTTACCACCTTTTTCCAAGTCTGCAGTGATGGTGCAGCACAGGCCACGAGGCTGGATTGCCCAGCGCCCCATCTGGCTGCTGCAGTCTACTCGCCCTCTGACCATGCTCCTCACCCTGGAGCTCCAGACTGTCTGTCCTACTGTTAATCTACAGATCCCCTTGTTCTGACTAGCTCATGTTTCAAACCTGATGCCTCCCAGCTACTGCTCTTGTCACAAACCCCTTTGACCTTCACCAGCCACTACCAACTTCCTTGTCCCTCAGGCGATCCCCATTGTAAGTACTAGCACTGCCACCCTCCAGCTGCTCAGGCCAAAAATCTAGTAGATCTTTTCTTTCTCACCTGTGCTGCATCTGATCCATCAGTGAATCCAGTTTGTCTTTACTTTTAAGATATACCCTGAATCACACCACTTTTCCCCATCTCCAGCACCACCTCCCTGGTCCAGGCGCCTGCCTCCGTCTCTCTGGACTCTCCAGCAGCATCTTATTGGGGCTGTTTCCACTGCTGCTCTCCCACAGTATGTTCCCCACATAGTAGTTCTAGTTACCAAGTAAGAACATAAATCAAATTATATGACTTTCTGTTCAAAACCCTGCAGTGGCTTCCAGTTACCCTCAGAATGAAATGCAAGCACTTCAGTGGCATATAAGGCTCTTTAATCCCCCAGTGCCTTTCCCCCCCCCCCCCGCCTCTCCCCCATCGTTCCTGCCTCACTTGAGTGCATGCAGCACACTGAACTTCTCTGCTCGTCCTGGAACCCATAGAGTCTGGTCTTGACTTTAGGAAATGCTCTTCCCTCTGCCAGGATCCGCTACTGTCTTACGTGGCTGGATCCGTCGTTAAATTCCATGCCTGTTCCAATATTCCATCCTCATGGAAGGCTTTCCAGACCACACTGTTTGAAATAGCCATGCCCCCAAACCCACATCACTCTATCCCCCTGCCTAGCTTTAATTTTCTTCATAGCCCTTAACACTTACAGAAGTCTGCTATTTATTTACCAGTTACTTATTTATTACCTCTTCTTCTAAAATGTAAGATCCACCAGGCCACTGAGTTTATTGCTCTCATTTAGAGGGAGTAAATTACTGCCTGGAACATGGGATATATTAAGGGATATTTGTTGAGTGAATGAAACTTTTATTAGGAATAATAGTAAGCTATTAATAGTGAAAATTATTCATCTTTTACTAGAAGGGGGACTCTCAGGTCTGTGTGTATATTGGCATGGGTCTGGGTGTTATTAAACAGAGTGCAAAGACAGTGTCTGTGACCTGGCCTGGGGCTGTCTTGCAGGTCAGTGAGAAGAAGGAGAAGTTGAGGAGGAAATCGTCGGGGCAACATGACACACTTTGTAAAGTCTACGTGTGTGCAATATAAAGGGCCTTTAAATACCTGCTTTCATGGGGGTTACGGAGGGGAGCCGGGGGGTTAGTAGAAGATCTGATAAACAAATGGAAGCTAAGGATTAATTTCTAGCTCAAGGTCCACAAACTTGGGAGAAGGAAGGAAGTGGCGGTTAGACAGAAACCAGGACACGAGTCTCAAGTTTAAAACATTATTTAAATGTCCAATATTTGGGCCGGCCCGGTGGCGCACTGCTACAGTGCGCCGCTTGGGAGTGCGGCGGCGCTCCCGCCGAGGGTTCGGATCCCACATACAGACCGGCTGCTCACTGGCTGAGCGAGGTGCGGGTGCAACACCGAGGGTTGCGATCCCGTTGCCGGTCCCGGTCCGGTACGGGCGTGACACTGAGGGTTGCGATCCATTGCCAGTCACAAAAAAAGACAAAAAGGAAAAATAAATAAATAAATAAATAAATGTCCAATATTTTATTTTGAGCTTTATTAAAAGAATTCTGCATTAGGGTGGTAGAGGATAATAATTCAAGGCAGGGTCTGGAGCCAGACCCCACCCTGGGTTTGCAACCTGGCTCAGCCACCTGGGTGTGTGGCCTTTGGTGAACATCGTGTGCCTCAGTTTGTCCTCATGTAAGGGGATGCACATGAGGGGCAGGGCCGTGCTGAGGTGTGAAGTATGTGGAGCAGTGCCTGGCACTTCATGTGTGCCAGTGTTGACTTCACACGGCCAGGGAGGGCCAGCGTGCAATGTGTCCCAGCAAGCGAATGGTGGTGCTTTGCATCTTGTGCAGCCGGGAGCCTTGTGGAAATGCATAGCTCAGCATGTGGAGTGTGGGCCATGCTGATGCTGAACCTTCCACAGCTACATGGGCATCTCAGTGGGGGAGGGTTTTTGAAAAGTCTTGGCAAAGGTCATTGTTTTGTTGAAAAGTCTTGGCAAAGGTCATTGTTTTGGGAATGTGTCTAGTGGTCCAGGGCTAAGGTAACCTGAAGTTTAAAGTCTGGACTCTGTCACAGTTCACCACGGGAGGCTGCTCAGAAAATGTATGTGCCCAGGCCTCAGTTTCCCTAGGTCTGAAATGAGAAAGGAGGGCGTGGCCCACAGTGCTCGGTTCAGTTCTTGCTTTTGAGGCAGAGATTGTTAGCTGTTCACAGCATATATGCAGGGTTTATTCTTCTCCCTGGCCCTACCGCATTTCCCAGCTTCTCTTGAATTTAGGTGTGGTCATGTGACAGTTCTACCCAAAGGAATGTGAGCAAACATTACGTGTAGAGTGGCCCATAAAATCCTCCCACATGAACTTCTTCATGCTCCTTCTCCTTATGCCATCTGGATATTGATATCCCAAATCACAGCACATCACATTGGAAACCTGTGTCCTATTAGGCAGGTGCTCGGTCAGCCGAGTTTGTGAATGACTGCACAGAGCAGGGCTCCCACCCCATCCTGCCAGCTGACCCAGAACCTTGTGAGATATTACCTGAAGGAGAAATCAACTCCCATTTAGGCTTCTGAGATTTTGAAGTTGATTTGTTACAGTAGCTAGCATTATCCCATCTAATGCAACACTCAACTATCGTAATTCGTATTTTTTTATTTCAACTACATCGAAATATACAGATATATATATTTTAACCCAAACCTAAGCACTTATTAAAATTTCCTGGCAAGCCTTTCGGTGATTTTTGCATGTGTCTGAAAGTGAGAACCATGGCATTTTCAAACCGAAGCCCCAAATGTTTGATGTTTCAATTGCTTGACTCTTTACAACTCTGGACTGAGTAAAATGTCTGCTTTAGTCTGTAAGTATGTGAAAGCCAGTGACAACGAAAAGTTTTACCTTGAGGTAAATTAGCACATGTCCATAATGGGTATAACTCGAGACATACTATAATTAGTGAAAATATCTCTTAGATGACAAATTGCTCATTAATGGCTGGAGGTTTCTTATATAGTGTAACCTTTTGTGCTAGAGATATTCTGATATTCATTGTTTTAACTGACAGTAAAGAGAGATGGGATGATTTGTAGGCTTGTTCTTAAAAATGCTGAAGAGAAAGGAGAGAAAACCATGGTAAGAGGTCAGATTTTTGAAGAGCAGCCGTGGGGTGGGAGAGTCACGTGAGCATCTGAGCAAAGGAGAAAGGAAGGCAGGAAGACTGGAGAGGCGAGGCAGAGTCATGGGAGGAGATCCGCAAAGAATGGAGGCCGTGCAGAGAGATGTCGCGACTTAAGGTGACTGGAGTCCAAGGTTTTGTAATTCAGGGGTCGAGGATCTTGTTTTCATTGTTGCCTTCATATATATGTTGCACAGCACCTGGCACGTGATAGGAGCTTAATGTTTCCGTGGAGAATGAGTGGATGAGCTCTCATGTGTCACTTCTGTACCACTCACTGTGCATCTTGGGTGAGCCAGGCCCTGTGCTAGGTGCTAAGTTCCTCTCTCATGGAACGATCCTGAGTGAAGGGCACAACTGGCACAGACAGGTAGGAGTAGGTGCCCTTCCTCCACGCTGATGAAGTCGTTCACTTCAGCCCCTGGTTGGGTGGAGGGAGGGCAGCTGCATTTGGTCATGTCTGCAGCCCCGCAGCCAGGCGCCCTTGAACAGCTCACGGCCTCACAAGTGTACCTCGAGGAAACCACTGTAGGTTAATGACCAAACCACATATCACGTGGCAGAAGGTATTGTGACAGAAAGCAAAGTATGGATAAGGGGACAGAGTAACTTGGTGTGCAGGAGGTTGCCGGGTGGTCAGGGCCAAGAACAGTGCGGGGAGCCCCGTGGGGATCCGTGGCAAGAACGTGTTCAACAAAGCGGTCGGCAAGTTTGGTGACCTGTAGAAGAGGAGCGGGGCAGAAGGACTGAAGGAGGGGCGGGCGGTATAAGAAGAGGAGTTTGGGGGTCTGGAGTGTCTGTGAGAACTGTTATGATGTCAACATTGAAGAGCAAATGGTGACAGGAGCCCAGATTTTAGGAGATGAGAATTAAATAGAACTCCCACATGCACATCTGCAGCGCTTGCACGGATCCTGTGCTTGACGAGGTGTCTGGTCGTGTCGTGGTGCTGTCCAGTCTGCCGCAGTGTGTGGTGCTGTGGCAGCCTGCACTTGATGCCCTGCGCCGGCTCACTACACCCAGCCGGAGGTCTAGTGCCTTCTAACTGAAATGTCATTCTTCCTGGGTCCACTGTTCTCTGCCATTTTCATTTATCACATCTGAAAATGATAAACATTTAACATATGCGTAATATCCAATTTGGCGTTTTACCTGTTGCCATTTCCAGTGTATCACATGGTGTAATTAAGCTGACATTTTACGATCATGTGTGAATGTGTGTTATGTATAAGCAGGCACATATTTGGAATTAATGGGCTCATAGAAATCAGAGATGGATTAGGCCTAATGAGCTGTTCAGAAGAATTATTTAGCACATATTTCATATCTGTGTTCAGTAATCAAGCCTACACATGGGTGCTAAGTAAGTAAGGTTTTTACCTTTTCTTTACTCCTTGGATCCATCTCCATTTATGTCTGAAAATTTAACATTGCACCCCTAGAGCATTTTGTACCGACTTTATTAAGCATTCAGTTTGACATTTCCCTGCCCCACGGTTACCTTTGCTATTGAAAAGTAGTTGTTTTGCTAGTTACCATAAATATATAATTAGTAGTTGGCACCGGGTTCCCAGAACCTCATTGGAACACTGCACCAACCTCCGAGCACGTGGTGGGGAGTGGTCAGAGACAAAATCCCACCCCCTTCTCCAGTTCCTTCCAGACTTTGGGAGACACAGGCCTGACACTTGGAATGCAGGGACTGGAAGACTTAGAGAATTAAACCTAGATGAGAGTTTTATCATTTTTTGTTTGAATTTTCACCCACAGCAAAGAATTCCCCTAAAAGCCCAAGTGCACTTGATAGTTGCCACTCAGGCTCGTACTATTCTTTTAAGCATGCATTTTCAGCAGACCTTCAAAATCCTATTCATAGCACCGGTTTCCCTACTAGCTAAAAAGAGGGAAGGACAGAGAGGTGGGATACTCAATAGTGTAGAATTTTAACAAGAGAAGGATTGAGTTTTTGACACTGTCACAGAGAAAAAACCACCGTACTCCAAGGGAGCATTGGAGATTGATTCACACATAGTTAGCTTCAAATAGCCAGGTGCCTGCAAGTTTTCTTTATGGCTTGATTTGATATAATACATAAATATTTATTCTAAACCTGTATGCTCAGCTCTTATAAGTGTACATAAAACATATTAATAAGAATGTATTCTGTAGTTGGGAAAAAAGTTGTGTTTTGCGGTTGGGACAAATTTAATTTGGGACTTAACTTGAGCTGTGAAATTACTAACCTAATCTCTTTGAGCCTTTATTTTCTTATAAGTAAAATGGGGCTAAGTAATGCCTTAGTACCTACATGACAGAGTTGTTGTAATAATGGTAATAATAACAACAAAACAAACATCATCAGCAGCATGTAATGAGAACCTATCATTACATGAAAAATTCTTTACATGGGTTAGCTCACTTAATAAACATCATAATTTAGGGCCGGCCCGGTGGTGCACTGCTACAGTGCGCCGC
>NW_007730099.1:52537-53655 GCF_000696425.1 Galeopterus variegatus | reverse complement strand
GAAAAAAGACAAAAAGGGAAAAAAAAAATAATCATCATAATTTATAATAATTACATGAGATATCATGTAAAATCTTAAGGATTGTGCCTGACATAAATATATGAGGCATTAAACAAATTATGTTACTAATGCATTAAATTAGCAAAAATCAGAAGTTAAAACTATTTAGCAGAGATGGAAGATGATGGAGGATAGGTTCTCTCAGCCATGTTCTTGCTGTTGCCAGAATTTCCAGACGGAGACCTCTTCTGTGGTCTCTCATCTATGTTTTGTCGCACTACAAATGCACCCTTCCACTGCTGGAACACATCTGTGGCTTGCTTAGCCTGGTTGTATCTTCCTCTACTTTCTTTCTCTTTCCTGTCCCAGACACAAGTTCAGTGGAAATCCTGTGAACAGCCTAAATGTCACTCTTTCCTTGATCTTTCCAATGAGTACAAACTTCTTGTTCTTTCATGTTCCCATAGTTTGTTGTTTATAACCATTCCATTATTCATTTAAGAAATAATTGCTCACCATCTGCTAAGTGTTCCAGACCCTGAGACATGAGAAGACAGTGAACACATAAGTGTCTCCGTGATGCGAGGTCAGGTGGTGATGAGTGCTCTCGGGGAGAGAGCAAGCAGGATGGAAGGTGCTGGTTAAGGGAGGTCTTGCTGAAGCGGGGCCTTGGAGTGAGATACAGTGAGTGAGGGGCTGAGCCTGCATACATTTGGGGGAGGCTGTTCAGGGCACATTCAAAAGCAAATACAGATGCAGAGGTGGAAGCGTCCTTGGCTTAGAGGGATGCGGGGATGAGGGCTGAGCCCAGGCCAGGCCATATGGCAGTGGTGGCACTTTGGATTTTATTCTTAGTCTTATGGAAAACCACTGAAACTGTTTGACCATTTTGGCTGTTGTATATTAGCAATTTTTCTTTCATTTTTCTATATCTTATTTTTATTTACGTGTTCTATCCTTGATAATTTTTTTTAATTTTTTAAAAGCAAAGACCATATTTTATCTGCACCTTAGTATCACTGACAGGAAACAGCCCTCACGTGGAGGCCCCTCTGCACACCCACGATTACCTGTGCTGCCCATTGTATTAGCGCTTACTGTAATATAGGAAAAAGCTC
>NW_007730099.1:38971-52377 GCF_000696425.1 Galeopterus variegatus | reverse complement strand
CACCCACGATTACCTGTGCTGCCCATTGTATTAGCGCTTACTGTAATATAGGAAAAAGCTCTGTTTGGGAGCCTCTCTCTTTTGTTAGGCTCACTTACTCACAAGGTATGAAGAAGCCACTTCCAAATGCTACATCAAAAGATTTCGTTGGTAGATCCTGAAGTCTCCAGGGTACAAGTTGGTTTGTTTTCTCGGTGCATTGACAGTGTGCCTTTCCCTAGACTTGCACTGCCGTTTTTGACCAAAGGCTCGGCCACGTTGCCAGCCCCTCCTGCTCATGGTCCTATGATGGCTGAAGTTGGAGAAGTGTCCAGAAAGAATGATGTGTAATGAAGGCTTCAGCAAAGAGGCCATAAACTGCTATTCTTATTTTTTATTTAATTTTAAAAACTTTTTCATTGTTTTTTAAAAATAGATAATTACTATTCATTTACCTTTGATATTATTGCCTTGATTGGTGCTGGGTTGTGTGTTAACCATACAGTGTACATCAGTCGTTTTTTTTGGTCTGTATTTCCCGATAATTACACTGAGTTGCAGGTAAAATATTAAACATACCCCTATTATTAAAGGCAACATTAATATATTGATCTCATCAGAAATGCATTTTGAGCTTTTTGAGTCTTTATTTTTATCACCAAGTTCTTTCCTACTAGAATGTGAGAATAAATAGGACACGTGTTGATAGGTTATGGTCCCAGCAGGTGGATGGGGCTTACCTATATATTGATCTCATCAGAAATGCATTTTGAGCTTTTTGAGTCTTTATTTTTATCACCAAGTTCTTTCCTACTAGAAAGTGAGAATAAATAGGACACGTGTTGATAGGTTATGGTCCCAGCAGGTGGATGGGGCTTACCTGTTGCCCTGTGGTTGGTCCAGCTTCCTCCCTATTCACTGTGAACCTGCTAGCTCTTCACACTGGGCCTGTCTCCTCACAAGCATTCAGTGTTTGATTAAATGCTTACTTAAGGGGCACAATATTTTATGTGTCCTGAGAGCCAAATGTGTATTATTTTCCTTTTATTATCAGATGTTTTATACATCAGCGTGTGTATATCGTATCTATGTATAAAATCCTAATACATTTATCGCCTGTGTTCTCTCCACCCAATCTAAGAAATATAATGACCCATTACCTGAGAAACTTCCTGCATTCCCATCAATTTTATACCCTTTCTCCTCTGAGGGGCTGGACTTTTTTGTTTCTTATTTCTTTCTTTTCTTTAGAGTTTTACCAAATATGTAATTATTTTTAAACAACATATTGTTGTTTGTTTTTTCCTTTATATGAAAATAATTTTATGTATTATCCTGCAAATATTTTTTATTTAACATTATGCATTTTCTAGTAATTTGAAATTAATAAAGCCCTAAATATGAAGAAAGGCAGAGCTCTATCTAAGTCATTTCAGATAATTAGCTGGTCTAGAGCCCATCAGTCAGGAGTGGTTTAATGCTCTGTGAATGTGCGCATGTGCACACAAGCCTGCTAAAAATAATACATAAAAGTGCGAGGGCTCTTACTTCAACATGGTAGTGCTCAGAAAGTTTCTGGGTAGTGGAATCACAAGCGACATTGATCTTTTTGTGTTTTCTATAATTACTAAATTTTTAAAAATTAAACTTCTGGTTTTCATAATTAGATTAGTATTATAAAATCTAATAAAAGTAAAAATAGGCTACTGTTTGAACCCACACTACTGTGTGTAGGTCGTGGGACTTTCTGCACACGTGCCCCCAGGTGCAGGGCTGCAGGATAAAGACAGCGCTGTTCTCGACCTCAGCAAGCCTGTGACCTGGCTTGGTAGGGAAGCTTCAGAAGCAGGCCCTCAGAAAGAGACCGGAAAGGAATGTCTGCTGGTCTGGAAGGCCACCTTGTCATCTGGGATATGGGGCAGGGGCAGTTGTTGGAAGACCACAGAAGGGACAGTAGGAAGTCGGGGGAGAGGAGATGGCAGGGAGGGGCCTGAGTCAGTGAGGGCTGAGGGTGGCTGGACTGGGCCGGGCCAAAATATAACACCGGGCTGGAGCAGCAGCTCACTTCCTAGAGTTACCTGTTCCTGAAGGGAGAGAGGGCCACAGCGCTCGGGGCCACCTGGCTGATGCCTCCCCCGTTGCCATGTCTCCACCCACTGCAAGGTGAGCCCAGAGCAGCTGGGCTCTGTTAGGGCAGGAAAGACTGATAAGCACATGATCTCGGTGGCTAGATTCGATTTTACTCAGCAAATATCCGTTGCATGCCAGCCATGTGCCAAACACTATCTAGGCTGTGTGGAAGACAGCAGTAAACAGACTGAAATCCCTGCCCTCACGGAACCCACCTTCCAGTGGGATGAGACAGACAGTGAACAAAATACATATAAGATACAGACTGTACTAACTCATGACACGTGCTGTGGAGACAAACGAGGACAGTGGGAGATAGGGCGGGAGGCAGGAGCCTATGCTTCCAAATAGGGTGTCTGTGAAAGCAGTCATTCATTACTGTTCACTTATCTGTATATTTTCAACTGTCAACAAAAACATACATTATTTTGACATAAGAAGAAACATTGGGAAAAAAATTAAAGACAACAGTTTATGGCAATATATTCTTTTCTCAGCATTTGAGGAAAAGAGATTGTACAAGCTGTATCAGCAATTTATTGTAGTGTCTAAAACTCTGCAGAGCCACCATGTTGATCTCCGTTTGTCACCTGATCTTCTTGCTCTGTCTTAATTGCCCCATCAGAAGGAGTGAATAGCGAGCACTTTGCCCAGCTTCCTCAGAGACACACTGTCGCCAATCAGCGGAGGAGGGGTGGGAGAGGGTGATTACTCAAACCTTAATGAGCAGACGTGCATCCTCAGTGTGCGCTGCAAAGGACGGGCCTGGGATTTGCTCCCTGCCCTCAGGAGACTTTCCAGATGCTTCCGAGTGCTGGGTCCAGCTGCAGGAGGTACAGAGTCTGCTTGGAACAGCTGATCCTCAGGGCGACTCTTACTTAGCCCAAGGGCCTTTGGAACCGAATCATGTGGAGCAGTTTAACTGCCCGCCCGGGACACCCGAAGCCTCTTAAAAGCAACGACCGGTGAATATGCCAAAAGTCATAAATAGATAAACTAACAAGCAAATAATGGAATTAATAAATAGACAGGGGAAGCAGAGCCAGGGCTGTGAGCTGAGCGCCACTAGATCAAGAAATGTCAGCTTTTCTCTCAGCTTTTCCTCCGCAGCGCCAACTGTCAGTAATTTAACTAACATTTTGTAAATAAATGTGGCACTCGGACAGCTGTCAGCGCGCCTGCCATGAACACTCCTTTTGTCACTGAAAGCTGGCAGTGCCACTGTTCCTCCTGCAAGTGTGGCCGCCACTGCCAGTTGGCTCCTGGGCCCGGGACTGTCAGGGGACATGTGGGTACCAGGGGCGTGTCCTGCCTGGGAGCCCTGTTCCCCACACCCATGGGTTTCATCCCAGGCTCAGCTCTCTCTAGTACATGTGGCCAGTTTCTCAAGATGCCTCATTTTTATGCCTATCCCATTGCCCAAGTTGAAAGGGAGACTTTTGTTTTCCAAACACCTTTGAATTTTAGCTGGGAGTTCCACGTCCCTGATCCTTCAGTTTCCCCCATCGGATTTGCTCTTTCTAAATAAGATGTTTATTTATCTAGGTCAGAGGTACTAAACCCATTGTTTCTACTGTAGTCGCTAGATGAGTTTTTAAGGTGATGCAGCCAGACTCTCCTCTGGTTTAGTTTCCTCCTGAGCATAAGAGTAGGGCTGTGGAGTGTGCCGTAACTCTCAGGTTTAATCACCAGATTTCATTAAGTTAGTGCTTTAGTGGACCCTCTTCACAGAACAGCTCTCTCTCAAGGCTTCTCGGTACACCCCAGCAGAAGCGTAGGGAGAGGAAGATTTGTCTTAATATCAAAATCTCATGGCTAGTAAATTTGGGTTATAGTAATATATGTAATCTAGCTTGGTGAGGAAAAGGGCATACTGGGCAATTAAGCAGTTAGAAATATATCTAGTAATAATAAAAATTCTAGTGGACAATTACTGATCTCTTTTTGAGGGTGCATGTTGCTTTCAAAATGCTTTACATATTATCGTATTTAACAGTCAGAGCTCTCTTATCATCCCTATTTCAGGAATGAAGTCACTGAAATACAGAGACTTCAAGGAACCTGAGTCTTTATGACTAGTACAGGGCTAAATGAGGATTGATCCTGGACAATTTAATTCCAAGGCCTCTGCTCTTAACAACTGCACTGGTCTTCCCCATTCATAGTTACTGTGTGCACTGGGTATGAAATTACCGGTTTTTAAGAAGGTAGAACACAGTAAAAGAAACCCCATACAAAAACTAAGGAAACCAGCTTTGATCTTTTTCTGATGAATATGAAAAGCTTTTTATAGTATCATGGCAACCCATTGAGGACATTATTCCTAGAAAATATCACAGTGTAAATTACAGAGACTATATAGGGCAGTGATGGGGAGAATGGACTCTGCAGTCATCTGGGAAATGCACTGAGCCTCGTTGGTAACATAAGAAGAGTAATTAAGGAAAATAATCCGTGTACAGTGTTTAGCAGTGCCTGGCACAGAGTGAATCTGCATTCATTCATTCACTGGAATACTTATTAAGTGCATGTCGTGTGCCATGGGTTCCATGGTGAGTAAGAGGGGCATACGTTTCCACTGGAACTTATGTTCTGGTGAGAGGAGATGGGGGACAAAGAAACACATACAAGTGTATCACTCAGAGGTGGTGGCCACTGGCTTAGTGAAAGTCTCTCTGAAAGCTGAATATAAATGGAGAGGATGAGCTGGCCATGTGAGGACCAGGGAATAGAACGTTGCAGGAACAGGGTACAAGGGTCCTGAGTTGGGTGAAGGGGAAAGAGATCACTTTGCATGTGAAACAGAGTAGACAAAGGGGAGAGGTAGGGGCAGGCAGACCTGCGAAATGAAGTCACTTTAGCATTTTACATAGAGCAGTAACATGTTCTGAGTTACTGGGTTATAACAGGCTGCTGCTGGCTGGCCCTTTGGAGAGTGGTTGAGAAGCCTGAGAAGAGAACACTGTGACACCTGCTGGGGGTGATTCAGGATCCAGGTGAGGGAGGCGGTAGGGCTGGCCATGGTGGTGGCAGTCACAAGTGAGAGATATTTACAGATGTGTTTGGTGGTTAAGCAAACCAAGCTGGTAGATTTAATAAGTTGGTATGGGGGGTGGTGATTGCCATGCTTGTGTTCTGTTCCGTTTTAAAATAACAAGAGTATTGGGTTTTTGTTGTATGAGCATTATTGTGGTAGTTACATAACGAACCATTTACATCTTGAGTTGTACTCAGAGAATTGTTTGCCGTTTTAGAACTTTTTTTTTTTTTTTTTTTTTTTTTTTTGTGACTGGTAAGGGGATCACAACCCTTGGTGTGGTGTCACCCGCACCGCGCTCAGCCAGTGAGCGCACCGGCCAGTCCTATATAGGATCCGAACCCGGGCGGGAGCGTCACTGCGCTCCCAGCGCCGCACTCTCCCCAGTGCGCCACGGGGTCGGCTCTGCCATTTTAGAACTTTGAATCAAACATGAATCTTCTGGTTTAGAAGGCATCACTGTGCTCCCCCCCTACTTAAATAAAACATATTCAGGATGCCTACTTGTAATTTTTACTCCCTTTTCCTACTTCACTTATGAGATTGAGGTTGATTTCTTGTATTTATTGGTCATCAATATTTTACCCAAGAAAAGTTTGTGTCCATGTCCACGTCCAGAGTTCCCTGGCTGGAATTGGAGGGGTGTGTGTGTGTGTGTGTGTGTGTGTGTGTGTGTGTCTGTGTGTGTCTGTGTGTCTGCATCCGTGCTGACCACAAGAAGGGCGTGATAGGGGGATGGGCGAGGAGAGGGAAGATGGTGGGGGTTCCCTGGCCTACTCTGTCAGATTCCCTCTGCAGTCCTTCCTCCCACTCCCAGGGCCAGTACATTTTCTGCGGCCTGATTTCCTCGTCCACCGAATAAGATATATTAATTAGAAACTTTTCCTCCAGTCTTCTTACTTGCCGGGTGTTAGACCGAAATGACATAGGAATCTTAGTCTTGGATTCAAGCTCTGTCTCGTGTAGAGCAAAGAACAAGGAATGGGCAGAGGAAGATGGCGACAAATCTTACTTTTTAATAAAATATTGACATTCACTATCATTAATACTGATATTTTGTTCTTATATTAAATCAGCATTAAAGTACCAGCATTGTAATTTTGCTAAGGTATTGCAATAACTAGGAGTGATAAAAAGGAATTAAGGAAATTTTACACACACACACACACACACACACACGGAAAAGGGAGAGAGAGAGAGAGAGAGAGAGAGGATTCTTAATATCTCATTAACTCGTAAGAGTATCAGTACAAATATTGATGTTCAGAATGATGAACCAGAGACATCAACATTTTAAAATATGTTAAATTAGATTCAGCATGCTCAGTCTCTCAAGGCATTCATGTGTGACATTTATTTTAAGCAATTTGCCATTAAAGTTGGTTAAAATTAATATGATAACTTTGGCACAGATAGGATTAAACTTCCGTTTATCTTGAAATTCATTATATGCTACATTACATTCCTCTATATAATACCAGAAAACTGAGGTATCGTGTTTTTAAATCTATCGTAAATCGTGAGAGTCTTCTAAGAAAGTGCTATTTCCTTAGGTGGCTTTTTTTAAAAAATGGAGTAATATCTATCTGTTCTTTTTTTTTTAATTATTGAAAGGAATATTAATATGATTAACATAGTAATTGTAGATATTTATAAGGTACATGTATACATTGTGCCTTTCAGTCAAGCCTTGGGTATCACTAAATGGTGGGTTATCAAAACCACTGGCCAAAGGGAACAAGTTTTCAAGGTCAACCACTGTCCTGGAGAAAAGGTCCTAGGACAGACACATCGATGGATGGAACTGAGGAGCACAGAGAACTTGTACCGATAGCAAGAATTATCAGTCACTTATCTGCTCCAAGTGCTTCTGTGCATCTCATAACAACCCTGTGTGATAGATTCTGTTATTATTCCCACTTTACAGGTGGTATAACTGAGAACGGTTAAATAACATGTTCATGGAAACATGACTGGTGAATAGTCCAGCAGAGTTTCTTATTCAGTCCCAAAGGTGATCCTTACCTTAGTTCCAAAGGAAGAAGTCTAACCCACTTACTATTTGAACTCCTTAGTTTTCATCTGTGAAGATACGAAGGAAAGAAGCAGGAGGGGATACCGCTCGCTCCCGGTGTGTAATTGTATCCAGCACGTCTGCTCATTACTCCTGCAGAAACAGAAGCTCTGCATTTTCATTGAAAAGTAGAGTCAGCAGTTTAGGTGTGTTTTTTTAATACTCTCTTAGCAATTAATTATTCCTTTTAATAAATGCAATGAAACAGAATCGTTATTGGACTCGTAGTTTAATTGAATTAATAATTTATTCTAGCTATTAATGTTTTTTTAATATTCAGTGTATTATTTCTTGTTCTATTAGACAGCTATGGCAGGGAGATAAAATGTAGGCTACACGGGAACTGTGTGGATTGAGCTTTCTGTATAATGCATGGACTGCTGACAGCTATGGGTATTCAGCCAGTTCATGTTGTGGGGGAGGCCAGGAGATGCTGTGATGCCTTCTCATCACTGCAAAAGTGATTGAAGTCCTTTGGATAATTTCTTCAGCAGAAGTGAATAAAATAGCAAAGGCATTCGTATATGACATAAAATTTTTCATCTGAAGGTGACTTTTGGAATCACAAGTCTATTACCATTTCTCTAGTTAGAGACTGATCTAGGCACAGGTGTACTTTACACTTAATTCCAGGGTGATTAGGTTCTGGGTCTAGTTCTAGAAATAAATCATAATTTCTAATATCTAGAAGAAATTTATATAGTATTCCATTTAGAGAGATGGCCCCTAAGTTAGAATTATAATGAAGAGCATGAGGCATGGATTAAAGTTCTTTTGTAGGGATGTTCAGCAAAATGTCTCAAAGGACAGAGAAAAGATGAGATCCATTTAAGCTGCACACAGTCAGTCCCCTGCCCTTGACTGCTTTTTGTATAAGATTACTGCATTAGTTTGTCCTGTTTCTTATAACCTAAACCTGAAACCAGGTAATTTATAAAGAAATGTCATGTATTTCTTATAGTTTTGAAGGCTGGGAAGTCCAAGGTCCAGGGGGTGCATCTGGTGAGGGCCTTCTTGGTGGGCACTCTCTGCAAAATCCCATGGCAAGGTAGGCATCAAGTGGTGAGGGCTGGGTGAGAGCATGTAACATGCTCACTCACTCTCCTTATAAAGCCACCAGTCCACACCTGTAATAACCCATTAATCTATTAACCCATTACTCCATGAATGGATTAATCCCTTCATGAGAGCATAGTCCTCATGATCCAATCTCTTCCTAAAGGCCCCACCCTTCAACACTGCCACATTGGGAATCAAGCTACCACATGAGCTTTGGAGGGAACAGACATCAGACCATAGCAATTACTGAGCCATACTTCAAAACAATAGTGTCTGCTCCATCTGGGTAATAGTAAGCATGCTTTTCATCAATTCACATAGCACACATTATTTGTTCACTCACTCATTTGTTCATTCATCTAGCATGTACTGAGTGCTTATTGTGCGCTGGGCATTATTCTAGGGTGTCAGGGTACTGAGATGACCAAGATAAGGTCCCTGCCCTTGTGGAAGCTCACAGTTTAGTGGGAAAAGCAGGCATACACATGTAATTAAACAAGGAAGTTTTTGACAACAGGACCGTGAAAAAGGAGCAGGTGATGTGGTAGAAAATAACTGGAGAGGGTGTTCGGGAATGAACTGTGGAGATGGCGATAGTTGAACCGAGCCTGAGGGATGGGCAGGAGCCAGCCATGCAAAGACCTGGAACGCGGAACAGAATTCTAATGAGAGGGAAACAAGGATGAAGCTTGTGCGGCTGCAACCATCTTGGGGTGTTTGGGAAAGAAAAAGGAAGTCATGTGCCTGAGCACAGTGCCAGGCAAGAGGGTGCAAGACGAGGCCAGGAAGGAGGCAGGGACCGGCTCGCGCCTGCCCTTGCTGGCCGTGAAGACTTTGCATTCTCTCTGATTCAATGGAAAGGATGCGAGGCCTTAGGCAAGAGGATGGCTTGGTCCTGTGTTTGTCTCCAAAATGCCCTGAAAAGGTTACCCTGGGGCTTCCTGTGGCTATGCCACTGAGAGATGATGATGGTGGCTTAGATGAAGAGGGTGACAGTGAATATACAAGGGGACTTCAAAAATTCACAGAAACATGGAATTAAAAGATAAAAATAAAAAATACAAACTTTATTTCTCAACATAAGCTCCATCCAATTCAAGACACTTTTGCAAGTGATAATATTAGCTATTTAGTCCATCCGTAAAGAACTGAAGGTCCTGGAAATTTAACCATGTCCTTTCAGTCTTTTATACATTTTTAACTTAAGAAAGATAGGTGCCTTTTAAAGATATTTTAAGACTGGGCCGGCCCGGTGGCGCACTGCTACAGTGCGCTGCTTGGGAAGTGCGGCGGCGCTCCCGCCGAGGGTTCGGATCCCACATACAGACTGGCCGCTCACTGGCTGAGCAAGGTGTGGGAGCAACACCGAGGGTTGCGATCCCATTGCCGGTCCCGGTCCGGTACGGGCGTGACACTGAGGGTTGCGATCCGTTGCCGGTCACGAAAAAAGACAAAAAGGAAAAAAAAAAAAAAGATTTTTTAAGATTGATAAATAAAAAGAAGTCAGAAGGAGCAAAATTAGGACTGTAAGGTGGATGCCTAATGATTTCACATCAAAATTCTCAAAAAATTTCCCTTTTTTCATGAGAGAAATGAGCAGGAGCATTGTTTTGGTGGAGGAGGAACCTTTCTCCGGTGTTTTTCTGCTAAAGCTTTGGATCACTTTCTCAAAACACTCTCATGATAAACAGATGTTATCGTTCCTTGGCCCTCCAGAAAGTCAACAAGCAAAGTGCCTTGAGCATCCCAGAAAACTGTGGCTGTGACCGTTGCCCATGTCCGGTCTGCTTCTGCTTTGACTGGACCACTTCCACCTCTCAGTAGCCATGGCTTTGATTGTGCTTTGTCTTCAGGATCGTACTGGAAAAGTCATGTTTCATCTCCTGTTATAATTCTTGGAGAAAATGCTTCAGAATCTTGATCCCACTTGTTTACATTTTCCATGGAAAGCTCTGCTGTTTCCTGCAGCTGATCTGGGCACAACAGTGTTGGCACCCATTGAGTGGAAAGTTTGCTCAACTGTAACCTTTCAGTCAGAATTGTGTAAATGGGACCAATTGAGATGTTTATGGTGTTAGCTATTGTTTCTGCTGTTAATCTTTGATCCTCTTCAATCAGGGCACAGACAAGTTTAATTTTTTCCTTGCAATTTTATGTGAATGGTCTGCTGCTATGGGCTTCATCTTTAACATTGCTCGTTCCTTCTTAAAATAAGTTACCTATTTGTAAACTGCTGATTTCCCTGGGGCATCGTCCCCATAGACTTTTTGTAAAGCATCAGTGATTTCACTAGTTTTCCATCCAAGCTTCACCATACATTTGATGCTTGTTCTTGCTTTAATTTTAGCAGAATTCATGGTAGGGGCCCTTTTCAAACTGATCTCTTTCCCTTCTTACTGCCTCAAACTAGATCCTATTCAGACAAGTTAGTACAAGTTTATTTTGGTACAAAAAATATTTGAAATACATGCATAATTTTTTCATAATATGCATTTTCCATGAAATTTTTGAAGACCCCTCATACAGAGATGTAGAAACAATGAAAAAATATATTTTCTAAGAGAACTGTAGGACGTGATGCTGGAATTTGTGATGAGAGAACAGAGGGAATTAGGAATGACTTCCAGGATTTAACTTAAACCCCTGATGGATTACGATTCTTTTTACCAACATGGACAGGCTGGAGAAGGAGGTGGAGAAGGGTGGAAGGAGAAAGCAAGAGGACTGTGTCAGATACACTAAGTTTAAAATGAATCAAAATGAGTTTTCAGATGGATTTATTATAGTGAAGCTTGGGAAAGAGATGAAACTTGGGGATATCGATATGGAGGAGTTCAGCTTATATTTGTTAAAATCTTGACATGGATAAAATCACCAAGATAAGGATAAGGAGTAGCTAGAGAGCAGGTCCCAGACTGAAGTCCCAAATGCTCTGCAAGATGTAAAGGTTGGAGAGAGGAGGAGCCAGCAAAGAATGCAGAGAACCAGCAGCCAGTGAGGTGGGAGGGAAACCAGGAGAGAGTGTGTCAAAAAAATACAGGAGAAGAAAATGCTTTAAGGAGGGAGTGACCAATTTTGTGGAATGCTGCCACAACCAGGAACTGTGGAATGTGAGAAGAGAGAAATATCCATGGGATTGGCAAAGATGACGTCTTGGTGATCTTGGCAAGAGGGATTCCGGGGGAGTAGTAGAGAAGGGAAGCAACACAAAGATGGTGGTGGTTGCAAGTAGTTGTGTGTGCGCGTGCATGTGTGTGTTCAGGCACGGGATAAATAGAGCATGATTGCATACAGATGAGAAAGTTCTAGCAGGGACGGAGTGATTGCCATGCAGGAGAGCAGAGAGGTGAGTTAGTGGCAGTAGATGTGTGAGGATAACATGAAGTTTGATTTGAGGAGACCTCACATGGGCCACTTCATTATCTTAATACTTTTATCTGTATATTCTCTCTTGTCCAAGTTGTTTTGTTCCAGAGATCTGAGCTGAACCAGAAGGAAAATACTACGGAAGAAATCTGTTTTAAACCTTATGCAGAACGTCTCACTTCAGAGAGCTTTCCTTTCTATTTTTAGCCTCATTGTATGTGATTCTAACATGGGACAGATGATTCTGCAGAGGTCTGGGTTGTCTCTACACTGAATCTCCAGCCTTGCTAGATGCAGCCCCAGAATGTGGTTTCTTGTTTTATTCCTGACCTAGTGCAAAGCACCATGTGCAACTCGTGTGTGGTCCACTACTATATGGTATAATGGAATAGCACCAAAATGTTGTCAACTACTCCCAGGTGTCTGACTGTCACAGAAGGGGAGTGGGGAGAACATGTGGGAGACCAAACAAAGACATTAATTGGTGTAAGTTGTAGGATAAATATTTTAAAGTTTACTGGAAGAGACCTGTATTTACTTGGTTGTCCCCAGGGTTTTACCAATAATACAAAATATACACACAGGAAAATTTACAAGCACAATGTGCATGGGACTGCCTGCCTTTCTATTAGCAGGGAATACTTTGTAGACATAGACCAGTTAACCTGAGCTAGACACTTTTGTTACAAGAGATTGTCGCAAAGCATTCATATAACTAGGTGTTTTTAGGGGTGAGATTGTCCTGTTTCTGATTCCAAGTATAATGAAGTATTTGAGTATCTGACACTAGACATGGCTCTTTCACACTATTGAATATTAAGTTTAGAAGAGGGATTTGTTGCTGAATCTTGCACACTATCCTAATGTTGTTACATCCCTGAAATATGATAATTATTTAAATAAATTGACCAAACTGGCTTTGATGACATAGCTTATGAACTGATACAATATTTTTTTAAAATGCCATTTCTGAGTATAGGCATGCATCACTACACTATTTTATCACAGTGAAACCTTTCCCGTATGCATTCAAGGTATTCCTCTTGGTTGACTGCTGACCGAAAGGGCAAGTCCACATGGCGGTGTGGACAGAACATGCAGAGGGGTTCTGGGCGAGAAGGAAACTGGTCTGGAGGACAGCTGGTCCCGTATGCATTCAAGGTATTCCTCTTGGTTGACTGCTGACTGAAAGGGCAAGTCCACATGGCAGTGTGGACAGAACATGCAGAGGGGTTCTGGGCGAGAAGGAAACTGGTCTGGAGGACAGCTGGAGGAGAGGCACAGTGGACGATTACTCCCACATTTGATTTGTATTTACATAATTTTTTTAAATGGGCAATAACTCAGATCTGTTGATTGGATACCGCTCACCAGCTGGCATGTTTCCATTTTGTATTTGTGGTGCTTTATTTCCTGAAAATGGCAGAGTGGAAATCTGTAGCAGTTCTATCAGTGGGAGTGAAAAGCCTGGAGTTGTACCTGGGCTGCTCTGCCCTTCTCTGCCATTCCCACCCCAGCCCCCACCCCCTTTGGGGGAGGCAGAATAGCAAGAACAGGAGCCCTTGGAATAGGAATTCGTGTCCTGTTTCTCACCCTCCACAGTGTGTGCGTGACCATGGGTGAGTTACTTAATTTCTTAGCTCCTTACGTCTGTGTAGTGCTTTCCGAGTGAACAAGTATTTTCTCATATTCTCTCTATTTGTCTCTCTCTGCCCTGAGACTGTGAGCGCCTGGAGGACAGGGGTTGTGTCTTTGATTTCT
>NW_007730099.1:31621-38929 GCF_000696425.1 Galeopterus variegatus | reverse complement strand
TCAGTGGGAGTGAAAAGCCTGGAGTTGTACCTGGGCTGCTCTGCCCTTCTCTGCCATTCCCACCCCAGCCCCCACCCCCTTTGGGGGAGGCAGAATAGCAAGAACAGGAGCCCTTGGAATAGGAATTCGTGTCCTGTTTCTCACCCTCCACAGTGTGTGCGTGACCATGGGTGAGTTACTTAATTTCTTAGCTCCTTACGTCTGTGTAGTGCTTTCCGAGTGAACAAGTATTTTCTCATATTCTCTCTATTTGTCTCTCTCTGCCCTGAGACTGTGAGCGCCTGGAGGACAGGGGTTGTGTCTTTGATTTCTCTATCTCCAGAGACTTGCCTGGTTCCTGGCCCATCATGTTATGGAACAAAAGCAAGCTAAATGAATGATAGGATTCTATTTGACTCCAACCGTAAGCCTGTGAGGTGTCAGGAGGATTGGAATCAAGCTTGTAAAGCACCTGACACAGCTCACTAAATACAGGTTCTTGTTATTGGGAACAGGTATTATTCACTTGGAGTGGTCAAAACAAAACTGAAAAAAACAAAAACCACTAAGTAATAGATTTGAGCTCTCAATCCAATTCTTCTGTTTTCACTCGACCTCGTTGCCCTCTCCTCTAGGTGAAGTGTAGATCCATTCACATGGGCAGGAGCTGCTGCGTAATAACCCATAGTAAAGATCACACCTCCAGTTATGGAACGTCATCCCATATTGTATAACTGATTTTTCCTTCCTTTATTTGCTTCCTTTTTTCCCTTTCTTCCCCTCGCTTCTGCAGACATTTATTGATTATCCATTATATGCCAGAGTTTTATTAGGTGCTGGGGATTAAAAAAATGAATAAAGTGGAAAGAGCGAAAATCTCATGGGAAGATGGGCACTTAAACAACTAACTGTAATGTAAGTGGAACGTGGTGCAGCAGAAGCAGGTACAGACTACTATGCACAAAGGGAGCTTGGATTAGTGGGGTAATTACTGCCATCTGTTGTGATAACCCCATGTCCTAGTGAACTAACACGATATACATGCAATACCCATTCAGGCAGTGTTTCTTTCCCAGGTGACTTCTTCCAGGTGGTGATTCAGGGACCTGGGCTCCTTCCATCATGTGACTTATATTGGAGTACTTGCTTCAATGCTGGTGGACAGGAGAGAGAGGGTAGAGAATACTGGTGTCTTTTGGAGCCAGGCATAGAAGCAGAGCTTAGAATTGCCACGTGTCCCCACCTAAATGCAAGGGCTGGGAAAAGCATCCTTACTCTGGGTCGTGGAGGAAAAGGATAACGGTTTAATGGACACATAACATTGTCTCTGCACAGGGAACAGCTAATTCTACACTGGAGTCCAGGGACCCAGGAAGACTGCAGAGGGGGCCCCATTTGTCTCAGCTCTGGAAGAACGTGTTGGGTTTAGCTGTGTGAGGATGTTGCAGGGCATCCCTGCAGAGAGACTAACAAGAAGTTGGCATGCAACTGTGGATCTTTGGAACATGGTCTGGGGAGTGGAGCTATCAGGTGGAAGAGGCATCTCAAGCAACCTTTTGTAGTCACTGTGTCCTCTTGTCCTCTTTTCAGCCCTCCTGTCCACCATCGCACTTTGTGATGGATACCTATCAGTGTTACTCCGTGTCCAGATGCCTCTCCCATTGGAGATCCCCTCTCCATGTGGAAGCTCTCTTCCTACTTACCTTGCTTCTTTCCTGGCAGCCCAGGTGTGAACAATGATCTAGGCTCAGCCATGCCCAAGACATCCACTCTGGGCTAGTGGCACAACAAAGAATGGGTGGCTGGAGATGAGGCCCAAAGCCACCTCTAATGTCCTACAGCACTCTGGGGGCAGGCCAAGGAATCTGTGATTTAACAAACATTCAGGTGGTTCTGATGCGCTCTACAGTTGGAAGACCAAGGCTTTAACCTCATTCTCCTGGCCGGGTTCACCCTCAAAGTTTCCGATTCAGTCGATCTGGATTGGTGCCTGAGGATTTTCATGTCTGACGAGTTCAGGTAGTGGTGATGTGTATTGTCTGGGGACCGCGCTTGGCAAGCCATGGTGCTACTGTGTTACCTCAAAAATGTAAAGATAGAAAAGAGCGGGAGGAGGCACACAGGTGGATGGACCTCTCAGCCAGAATGCAAGGGACAGTGAGGGAGGCTTGCAGGATGGGACCACTCTGGTCTTTCCCCCTTGTCCTCTGAGCACCTCCTGTCTTTTCCACTCTCATCTCACTTCCTGGCAGGTTGGCTCACTCCACAAGGGCAAAGAATTTTAGACGTGCAACTTTCTTTTTTTTTCTCTCTCTCTCTCTCTGCAGGTGCTAGTTCTGTCATTAGAAATGTCTTGCCAAATTAGGCCACAAATAAGCCAAGAATATCCCTCAAAATGCAGATAATCAAAAGCAGAGCATCGGCATCTGATCATTCCCTCACACATCCATGTGACAGCCCCGAGCTGCTCTCTTTAGAGGTTGGCAGACATTCTAATTCTGACTCACATTTTTCTACAGGAAAAAAAAATTTACCTGTTAGACTGATATTCCTTCAGGAAGATCCTTTTTTAGAGGAACTTTATAAAATCCATATTTGGACATTATTTGTGTGTGGAAATTCTGCTCTTCCTGCTCATAAACTTTTCTGAAACATTTTTTTTTTTTGTGAGAGCTTAGAAAAGGGCTGGTAATTTTAAAACATCCTGTGTGACACTGATATGCCTTTGGTAGCAGATAAATGCTACTGGCTGGTGCGAGACAGACAATTTGCCTGGAAAATATGAAGTGCTTTATATCCAGAATTACTCGGCACAGAGTAAAATTCTCCATTTGTTAAAAAAAAATATCGCTATACACTGACTTGGGCTAGTTGAGTTCCATTCTGGGCTTTATTAATCCTACTCCCATTGCATTAGATGCGGGAGGCAGGGGCTGCTGGAGAGAGGTGAGTTCTTCATGATCTGTGTTTGGAAGCCCTTGTGTTGCAGGAGGGAGCTCAGGCAGTTCTCTGATCCATGCACAAGACATGGGAACACAGGCACAGTTTGAATGCCCACATCCTTTCCCAGCTTTGCTTCCACATGAGGAACAATGGTATCAGCACATCATCCCTGCATTTTGCCCTTGAAATAAAATTCTGCCTGCTGCACTGATATCCGGTTGCTCACTCCTCTCTAATTTGAAACAGCCCCAGTGGATCAGCACCCTCCATCTGAATTGTGGCTGGCACTCCGTCTCCTCCTACTGAAGATGAGTATGAGCACTCCTAGAGTGCTTAAGAGTTGGAAGCTGCTTCGGAGATAGGTGTTTGTAGTTTCATGAATTATTTATTTAAGCAACTAAATAGAGCTTTTATGTGTTGGAGTAAATGCCCAATCACACTCAAAGGGGTGTCGTGGAAATGTACCATGTCCCGGCATCACCATTTTGACATAGGTAACGTGGAGAACCAACATCCTGCTCCTGGGACAGAACAGGATTAGTTCAGTTTGGAATCATTTGGCTCTCATGATGCAAGACTGAGCAACTGCGTCGTTTTATCACCCTCCCTGTTGTGTAAGGATAAAACCCAGCCTGGATCTATTTGGGCTTCATGCCTGGAGTTTTGAACTAAACACAGTCCCACTGGTGTGTAGTTGGATTTCATTGTTTTTGTTTTGTTTTTGTCTTTCACCAAGCACAAACCCAGGGAAACAGCAGTATGTGCTTTAAAGGTTTACACTAATTCCTTATAGAGAGATTCACAAAGTGGCACAAATCAAAATTTTAATTATGTGTGTAAATTAGAGGCTCTTTCCCCATTTCCTTGGCATCTCCAGTCACACACACACGTACCCAGAGGTCGGCTGTAATGCTGTAACCCTTAAAGATGCATCCAGGTGTTCAGTTTGACGCAGTACAGGAATGAGATGCCTGAACTGCCAAGTCCTCTCCTCTCTGGGTATAAACAGCCTCAGTTTTACCTAGAATTCTTTGTACCACCAGGTGTGCTTGGGGGCAGCTTCTTGACCCCTTGGCATTTTCCCCTCCTTTTTTCTGGTCCATTTGAGGTTAAAAGTTGAAGGGAGAGAATCTAGAGTGAGCCCACACTCCTCTCTGAAAATAATAGAAAATGAAATATCCAGACTAAAGGTTAACCAGGCATTCAAGATTTTACCTCAATTGTCCATATTTCCAAAATCATTTAAGGAAGTAATCCCGAACCTAGTCATCAGGCAGCCAGTGTTTGTTAAGAAGAAAGGGCAAATTGCATACAATACTTGTTAATTTCCCCTGTGGGGTAGTATCAGAATTGTTCTGTGACCTCTCTCTGACATTCCTCTGCACCTTTGCTGGTACCCTCCCAAAGTCCCACCTGGAAGACTAGATATAATTGCTCACTATGATGCATCTATTCTGAAATCTCCAGGAGACACAGTATTGAAATGAATAGATGGCGTCTGGCAGATCGCTTCCTGCCAGCGATAAGCAATCTTGCCTATTAAGTGTCTCCCGGTGCAGGCAGATACTGTATTCCATGCACAGTCCCTAGCAGGGCACAGGCTGATTGATTGACTCTATCTGTACTTTGTATACAGCTAATGAACTGGGGAGAGTTACATAGGAGGAAGACTGATAGAACCCAGAAGTCTATAGCCAGATTCAGGCCAGAAGGAGAATGAGAAAGTGATCCAGGGAACTGGGGTAAAGGGGGTGATAAATCAGGCAGATGGACATTGTAAACAGGCTGGGAAGAGGGGCGATGAGAGAGGCCTGCCGGAGACGAGGAGGAATGAGGAGGTGGGCACTGATGGGCGCTTTGGCGCCTTGAGACCTTAGCACCCTTGGGCTGGGCAGCCATACGTGCTTTTTAAACAAGAACCTTCTCTCTGAATCCTAGAAACATTCCTCTAATAGACGTCAGACATTGGACGAATGCCCTTATTTTAGAAAAGGAGAACATGTCCAGGTAAAATAAATTGCCTCAAAGGTCAAACAGGCAATTTTCTGATCTTTGTTGCTCCTTAAAAGAAAAAGAAAGAAAAGAAAAGAAAAATAAACTTATGTTTTAAAAAAGAGAAAGAACAGGAAATGTGCCCATTGCTAAGAGCTAGAGTTCAGTATTTAAGCAGAAAGGGAAAGTTTCCTTGAAGAGAGATTTTTCCTCCCTCTCCAGTGGTGTCCACAAGGTGACATGTATTTTTACACTCATTTCTAAGCCTACACAATGCATACGATGTAAATCTTGATCTATGCCTTTTTTTGTTTACAAAAAGTGTATCAGTAATATCAGCTCCCTTGTCAGTATGCATAATTGACCTTCTTTCTTTTACCTATATGAAAAATATTCTATTTTCTAAGGTTTCATACTGTATTTCATTGGTTTCTTATAAATTTATGTGAAAGTTATTTTCACTTCTGCTCTGCCAAATAGGCTACCATGAACACCTTCGTGTATACACGCTACTGCCTCTGACAGCAAATTCCTGGCTAGCTATAAAGTTGTGCAGATTAATGGTATAAAAATTAAAAGTGTGACATATTGTAAGACTGACTCACAAAAAGGTTATTTAAATGTGCAATCCCATAGATTCCTACAGAAGTTTCCTGAAAACCTGGCCAGCAGTGGGTGTTTCCAAACTTTTGACATTTGTCAGACTGGTAGGTGAGAAAGTTTTAATTTAGTACCTTTTCACATATTTACTGGACATTTTAATTTTATTTTCTTTATGTAGCGTGTTTACGTGATTTACCTGTTTTTCTTACTGATCAACAAGTGTATAATATGTTAAGGTAATTTGACCATTGTTATGCATGTTACAAATTACTTTCCAATTTGTTTTTTGCAATCTCATTTTGTTTATTATACATATTTTTCTATGTAAAATGTTTAATTTCTATGTAGTCAAATTACTTTATGACATCTAAGCTCATGCTTAGAAAGATCTTCCCCATCCCAAGATTTCAAACAATATGATTATTTTTCAACTGGTTTTTATAATTTAATTTATTCTTTGTTTAGATTGTTGATTCATCTGAAATTTATCTTAGGTCAGGTAGGGGGATCCAGCTTTTTTCTTCAGTATAAACAAGCTCATAGTCCCAGCGTTGTTTATTAAGTAGTGAACTACCCCCACTGGTTGGAAATGCCATCTTTATTACATAACAATGGCTCTATGTATCTGGGTCCAATTCTGGACTCTGTTTTATTTCATTGATTGACTAAACTATTGTTAGGCCACTTCTATGTTGCTTTTAAGTATTGTAGTTTTGTAACCTGTTTTAATATTTATCAGGGATACTTCCCCGCATTAAACCCTTTTCAGATTTCTCCTAATTGTCACCTGAGGTGCAGCAATAGTGGGGGCAGGGCGGGACAAAAGGAGGGGAGGCCCCTCCCTGCAGGTGCCTCTGTATGGTCCTGATGACGCATGTGGCCCTCTGTCTCCTCAGAGACTTGCTTCCCTCTGTCTGAGACGGTGGGCATTTGTCTGGTGAGCTGCAGAGAGCTTTCTTTGAGTTTACTGGTATATTGGTAATGTGCCCTTCTGCAGAGAAAGCCGTGGGGCTCATAGGGCAGTGCTCTGCTTTGTGGCTTCTCTCCTGCTCTGGACTCCACACAGCTGGCTGGAAAACAGTGTGCTCCTTTGGATCATGGTGCTCTCAACTTTTTTTTTTTTCTTTCAATATGATGCCTTCCTGCATTATATTCTACCCCAGCTGGCACTGGTGAACTGGGTTTTCTACCTGCCTGTTTTTACTGTCCGTCCTCTTTAAGCAACGCAGTAAGTGTGGGACAGCTTCTGGGCTCACCCGAGGAGCTCCCTTAGCTGTGGAGCCAGCATCTGTATCAGTGGTCAGTGGGCTCTGTGCTCCTACCAGCCCACCACTGCCACGGGACTGCACCTGCTCATCTTCATCGAATCCCAGCACCTGCTGAGCGCCAGGCACACATAAGCACTGGAAAAGTGGCTGATGGAGGGAGGTATGGGAGGAGGAGCAGGCATGATTCCAGGATGGGGCAGCATTTGGAGCAAGGAGAATGTCTGTGAGATGCAAGGCTCTGAGGTCTGCCCTTGGGGCTGACTTTGTCCACTTCTTTTGGTGCCACACTTGGGTACCAGTCAGTTACCTATGGGGGGCAGTGAATGCACCAGCTGCTGGTAACAATGACTTTGGCGTCAGTCAGATCTGAATATGGGTAATGGCATTATCACCTACTGGTTTTGTGATTGGTTTAATTTACCTCTTTAAGCCTGAATTTTTCCTCCTTCGGTTAGTAGTGATGTTCAGATGAAATATGCATTGAAAGCACTTGCCGCAGAGCCTGACGTAAAGTAAGCACCCA
>NW_007730099.1:29780-31182 GCF_000696425.1 Galeopterus variegatus | reverse complement strand
ACTGAGCAAAATATTATAATAAAAGTTAAGCCCCATCGTTATTATATCCTAGGTATATGTATTTTGGGGAAATCCACAACACTTAGCCATTTTTATTTGGTAAAGCAAAGCTGTTCTTCTGATGACAGATTCTTGTTGACAGAGAAGACAGTGCTACTCATGAGGATAACTGGCTTTGCTTGCGGGAAGAATGACTGCTTGAACTAGAATTGGTGCCTCCTGTTGAACACGCTAGCCTCAGGACCTTTGTACTTGCTCTTCTTTCTGCCTGGAAAGGTCTTCTCCCCGGTATCTCATTTCTTTCAAGATAGCAACACATCAGGGAGAACCTCAGTGACCACGGATCTAAAACAGCATCACCATCCGACTCTGGGCAGTTCCTCAGCACTCAGGACCACCAGACATGTCCATATGTTTTCATTGTTTTAAATTTTATTTTATTGTGGTCGGAATACCTAACATGAGGTCTACCCTCTTGAAAATTTTTTAAGCGTACACTATGGTATTGTTAATTACAGGGACATGGTTGTACAGCGATCTCTAGAACTTATACATGCTGCGTCACTGAGACCTTATGCCTGATGATTAGCAACTCTTCATCTTATACCCCCTATCCCCCAGGAACCACTCATCTCCTTTCTGATTCTCTCAGTTTGATTATTTTTGATATTGCATATCAGTAGAATCATGCAGTATTTGTCCTTCTGTGACTGGCTTATTTCACTTAGCATAGTGTCCTCAAGGACCATCCATGTTGTCACATATGCATATAGCAGGACTTCATTCTTTTTCTTCAAAGCTGAATATTCTATTGTATGTATACACCACATTTTTTTTTAATCTATTCGTCTGTTGATGGACACTTAGGTCATTCCCGTGTCTTGGCTATTGTGACTAGTGCTATGTGCACATTGGGGTGCTAATGTATTTTGTCCAACCTGTCTGTTGCTAGAACCTAAGCTGCATGAGGGTGGAAGCTCTGTGTTGTTCACTGTCATATCCTCAGTGTTGAGACCAACACACTGTCCTGGACTCAGATCCCAGCACCTGTGTCTTTGTCCTCAATTACTTACTAAGACAGAAAGCAATCTCAGTTGAGTTTGAGGCTGTGCACGAAAGGGAACTCTCAGTGTGATTGGAGACGTGATCAGCTTTGGCACCAGTGGGGATTTAGGGTCTTGTGTCTGCTCTGCTGTGGGTACTGGTCCTACACCTACAACTGTGACTCGCCTTGGTCTCTGAGCTCCATCCTCATGACTTATGAAAAATGTCCTGTATTAGGCCAAACTCACAAGCCTGTTTTTATTTGAAGGTCCAGGCCCACTCAGGGCTAGTGCAGTTAGCCTTGCAGGGCATTTCAGAATTCCTGGGAGAGCAGAAAGCTCTGCTGTTGTGTGATGGA
>NW_007730099.1:28295-29174 GCF_000696425.1 Galeopterus variegatus | reverse complement strand
AGCCTTGCAGGGCATTTCAGAATTCCTGGGAGAGCAGAAAGCTCTGCTGTTGTGTGATGGACACTTCCCTTTCCTTGTAATGCCCCAAACCTCTATCCGGCCACCCTGAGAGTCTTCTAGCTACTCTCACATCTCTTTTCCAGCACTTTTCACACTTACTATTATTTACTTCTGTAATTATCCTGTTACTATTTTCTCACTAAAATGTTTCCCTGTTTGTTTTGATCACTCTGTTCTCACTACCTAGCAAAATTTTTATTGAACATTTATTGGTGACTTGACTTTGTTTCCCCTTCCTCTCCACCCCGCACCCCAAGAGTTGTACAAAAGGACACCAACCCCTTTCTAAATCTGTCTTCAGTGCCACTTGCCTAGGTTGCTCTAGTGGCCTCCTATTTTATCCTTTTTCCTCCAGTGCCCCCTATATAGCAGGGATCCCAGAAGGATGTTCCCAAAGTCTGGCCCAAGCACCTTCCTCCTTTCTTCACTGCACACAAATTTTTGCCTACCAAAGAGCATCCACATTCCCTTGCCTAGTTTTCTGGTCATCCAAAACACTGGCTTCAACTTTCCCTTCCATCTTTCTTCTCCTACCTCTGTCCTCTGGCTTCAGCCAAATCAGACAACTCACCTTCACCTTATATACCCTGGGGAAATAATGGCGCTCACCTCATCAGGATAGTGTGAGAGTTAAATTAGGTGCCATATACAGAATGTCTGGCATTGAGTAAACGTCCCATAATATGAGCTACTGTTTCTCTTCAAAGCCCAGCTCAGAAACAGCTCTCCACCATGAACCCTCCTCTAATCCTCCCAGGCATGGTCGCTGTCATTCCTGGCCACTCTCTGAGAGCTGGTGACAGAGTTGGCCAGGTATGA
>NW_007730099.1:24482-27161 GCF_000696425.1 Galeopterus variegatus | reverse complement strand
CATGGTCGCTGTCATTCCTGGCCACTCTCTGAGAGCTGGTGACAGAGTTGGCCAGGTATGAGAGCTCCTTGTGCATGCACATGGTCTGTCCTCCCTTCTATCCAAGATGGGAAGCGCCTTGAAGTCAGGAATCCTTTCCTGTGTTCTGCACAGTACCCTGGACATGGCTGTTGCTCCATATTGTTTTTAATGGGCTGAATCCCTTGCTGCCGCTCAGGCTGCTCTCTGTCACACCACCCTGTAGCTTAGGCAAGGACGGGCTCTCTTCTCTTCAGTAATGGCTCAGCAACAAGGCCCTGATTTTGAGTTCTTTCTATAGTCCATGAAAATCACTAGCGTTGAAAGAAGGAAGATCAGAGAGGGAATAAAACGGCATTTGATGAGGCTCTTAGTGTAACATTATGTCTCACTCATCTTTTTTCCTTAGCCTTTGAAATAGACAATGGCCTGGAGCCTTCTCGGCAGATGGACCATGTTTGTCCCATAGCCACTTAACAGCCATTAGCCTAATTCCACACGCTGCAGCCAAATTAAATAATAAGGAAGAGCCTATGAAAACCTGGTTTGGAAACAGTGTTACTGCCTTTCACTTGACAGCCTTCTCTGAAGCAGATGCTCTCTCTCTACCCTGTTAACCTGGTCCTGTGAATGAGGGGCCCTCCACAGAGACAAAGACAGAGGCTGGGGGACGATTGTGTGTATTCTGGAGGTGGGGGGTGGTGTCTTGATGATAAAATTCCAGCTTCCACTCACTAGTCCCCCTCTAGATCCACATACCAACAAAAGACATACCCAAAGTCACAATAATGTGATTTCTGCTCTGATTAGTCAGAAGTTACTATTGGTGTTAGTAGATAGCATATGACCCGTAAAAGTTCACAACGTGAATGTGACACCCTGGGCTTGCTCCTGATTAATCTGATGGGAAATTCTCCTTGATCACACTTGTTTTCTTGCATCTGTGTCCTTCCTTATAGATCCCTCATGCAGAAATACTGTCTTCCTATCCCCAAATCCAAAGACAGCCTAAATGTCCCTATCCCCATGAAAGCATCTCTGATTCTCAGTCTCATTCTCTGCTTCGAGCGACCTCACCCACTTTTGATCACCCATCACACTTAATCTGAATGTAATGTTTATTTGTGTTTACTGCTTTCCAATTTGCATTATGGATGTTTCAGATGTGCCTAACTACCAGAATCTAGGTTCCTTCAGAGCAGGAGTCCATTGTTCATATATGTACCTTTCACCAGTTTTGCCATATTTGTAGTGTGTCTGTGTGTGTACATACACAAATGTATACATGTACATACATGTACATACACTCAGTAAAAAATTTTTAATCAATGCATGAAAACCATGAGCATTGTAGCTTTAAGGTTATTTCCCTCTGTCTCTCAGATGCCTTTTAGTGGCCTCAAATTCCTCATTATGAAGTCAATAGTCAGTATCTCTATCAACTGTAAATACTCAGTACCTGGTTATTAAGGAGTTAGATTCAGAGATCTTCTAGACTGTGTGGCTGCATTTTTCACCTTAAAGATTGGCAGAAAGCAGTAGCAGCAAACTCAATTTTTGCTGAAAAAGAGGACATATATTACTTTAATACAAAGATACTTATTGCAGTAGTTATTCTTTATAAATAAGCAAATCTGGCCCTCAGGTTGTGAGAACTGTGACTGGTGGCTGGAGCTTCATCTCTGTTTCTCTCTTTCTACCTTTGCTACAAATCCTACCACATCGGGCCTTAATCCCCAAGAGTGCAGGGAGGAAAAACAACGTACACTGATTTTCTGTTGTCCTTCCGATCATGAAGTGGCATGTAGATTTAAGTTCCTAGGCACCGGAAACACACACCAGCTTGTTTGTTTGGGGCCAGTTTTATCAATTTTGAAAAATCAGAAGGTAGTCACTCATCATGGCTTTTGGGTAGAAGTCACCAAGTTCAAGTTCCCCCAGCTGCCATCAAGGAAGACAGCATGGGGCAGAGAAGTCAGAAAGTGGATGGTTTCCATGCATCAGGAAAAGACTGGATGGTCTGTTGTCGTGGCACCATTTCTTCTCTTTCCAATAAGCAAGGAAAATGAGGTGCTAAGCCTTCCAAAAATGGAGACATCTACATTTTTTTCATATTTTTATAAGATATTTTTACAATACATCTTAGGACTAAAATTGAGATCCCTCTTCCTGGTTTCAAGGGATGGATGTGGTTTCCAATGCTTTTTGAATGGCAAAAGTCAAGTTTGTGTGATGTGTGTGTGTGTGCGCAAGCATGCATACACAGTTAGTACCGAGAGCAAGAACTTTGCAAACCACTACAGCTACTCAGAGTCGGGAAGTAAAGTGAAATGTACTATTAAAATTATATTAAAATCCTTGGGAAAATAGACAATAGACCTAGTTCAAAGGAGGGAACTTTCTCTAGGCAAGTAATTTCATTGAATTGGTGGCTTTACATGGCTGGTTTTCTTTGGTATGACTGGCCTGGGCAGCATTAAATCTGATTGAGGCTCAGCACTGGACAAGATACATAATCATTACAGGCACCCAGGCTTCTGTAGAGCACCAAGTCACTTTCTAATGAAAAAGGACGAGGAGAAAAGAGGAGGAAAAAGTAGAATTGTTGGTAGGCTCAAAAGTGTTTAATAAACCAGGAGAAGAACAGATAACGAGATCAGA
>NW_007730099.1:20714-23824 GCF_000696425.1 Galeopterus variegatus | reverse complement strand
AATTGTTGGTAGGCTCAAAAGTGTTTAATAAACCAGGAGAAGAACAGATAACGAGATCAGAGGTGAGAAAAAAGAGGGAGAGAGTAAACGTTGTGCCTCAAAGTGAATGTAGACCTTGGAAACAAGTCTGATGAGCTGAGCCCCTCTTCTGAGATGGAGAAAGTCAGCCCCTCCCTTGCTCCTGTCTCTGGTGATGGTCAAATCCATCTGTAAGATAGGCCAGGTGAATTCCTTTTATTTTAATGGCTTTCAATTAAATAAGTTAAATCTGACAGATGCAGCAGCATCTTCAGACAGTATCCCCCAGGGCTGGATGCTAACAGAGCTGTGATTTAGGAAATGACCTCATTTTCCCTAAAATAACGACCTGACGGGATGCTTTCTGGCAATAGATGTTCTCTGGAATCAGAGGTCAGCAATTTTGGGTCTTGGACATAGGCGTCGCACACAGCCCAGGGCGCCTCACTCACCAGACAGGGCAGGGGCCTCTGCGGGGCTGGGGGAGGTGAGAGAGCAGGCCCAGCCTGCCACTGTGACCTGGCCTGGGCGGCAGGAGGACCGCCACTGAGGCTCAGCTTCCTTCACATCCCGGCCCTGGGGTGCAGGTCAAGCTATCACCAAGAGGGAGAAGATGATCTGTTTCCTTACGTACTTCACTGGGTGCACATTAGGCCAGCAAGTGGGTTCCTCAGGGCCCTAATGCTATCGCAGCAGGATTGTGTAGACTCTTCCCTTCCCATCAGCACCGCCCAGGAGCCTGCACCTCTGCTGGAAGCAATTCGCCCTATAGTGCCTGGCACAGAGTGTGCTCAGTCACCTTTTATAGAATAGATCGGTTTTTTGTTTGTTTGTTTGTTTAATGAAAGCATTATATGTTTGTTGTGAAAAGTTTTAGGAAGCAGTGATAAGCAGAAACAAAACAGAACAATTACAACCATCTGTAGTTTGCCATCCATGGTTCATCGTTGTTAACATAGTGGTGTAGATGCTTCAGTCATTATTTTATATGGTTATATATTTAATTATATTTTTCATTTACAAGAATGAATATATTATGTCTTTTGTTACCTNAGGCCCAGCCAGCCACTGTGACCCGGCCTGGGTGGCAGGAGGACCGCCACTGAGGCTCAGCTTCCTTCACATCGCGGCGCCGGGGTGCAGGTCATGCTATCACCAAGAGGGAGAAGATTATCTGTTTCCTTACGTACTTCACTGGGTGCACATTAGGCCAGCCAGTTGGGTTCCCCAGGGCCCCAATGCCACCTCAGCAGGATTGTGTAGACTCTTCCCTTCTCATCAGCACCGCCCAGGAGCCTGCACCTCTGCTGGAAGCAATTCACTGTATAGTGCCTCTCACGGAGAGTGTGCTCAGTCAACTTTTATAGAATAGACTGGTTTTGTTTGCTTGTTTGTTTGTTTTTTTAATGAAAGCATTATATGTTTGTTGTGAAAAGTTTTAGGAAGCAGTGATAAGCAGAAACAAAACAGAACAATTACAACCATCTGTAGTTCGCCATCCATGGTTCATCGTTGTTAACATAGTGGTGTAGATGCTTCAGTCATTATTTTATACAGTTATATATTTAATTATATTTTTCATTTACAAGAATGAATATATTATGTCTTTTGTTACCTATTCCTATAACATATATACACACACTCATATATATATATATATATCTTTACATATCATTCTATATTTTATGTTACATTTCATTGCTGCAAAATATTCTATCTTATAGATGGACCATCGTGCATTTAAGTAATAATCCTCAGTGGTTGGAAAGTTAGACTGTTTCCAATTGTCTTGCTGTTGTAAATACCTTTTAAATGAACATCCTCGTTCTTAAGTCTTTATTCACAATCATGATTATTTCCTTAGTATAAATTCTTCCAGTGGTTGTGGCAGAGAATATGCAAACAGCCAGTGCTTTTAGACACCTGCTGTCAAATTGCCCTTCAGATGGGTGCTCTGTGCCCTCCTGGCAGTAGAGCAGCCTACTCACTCCCCAGCCACCTGGGTAGATGCTGCCTTTTATCATTGTCTTTAGGTTTGCTAATTTGATACATGGAAATGCCAAGTCATGGTTTTAAAATGCATTTCTTTGAATGGTAATGTGTTTGAAATTTCCCCACATGCTGATTGGCTACTTGGTTTGTTTTTCCCCCATTATCTGCCCACACACAGATTCTGCTGGGCTCTGGAAAGTGGCACGATGGCAGCTTTTAGGCATTCCCTCTCCTTGGAGAGGCATTAGGGAGAAAATATCCCTCCTCAAATGTGTTCAAAAAATATAAAGGGAAAAATGGAGATGACCAGAGAGACAAACTACAAACTGAGGACAATTATAATAGTTTTTAGGAAAGAAAAAACGAAGATACATAAATGATGAAAGAACAAATTGTCTTAGGACATCCACTGATGAGGTGAGCGTCCTGTGCTTTTCCAACAGGAAAAGCTGGAAGCAAAGCCCCCCTCCCACCATCCCCATGTCCCCACCCCTCCACCGGGTGACTTTCTGCCAGTCCCCCACCAGGGACACATCACTGCTCTGGCTCACTGATACCAAAATATCCTTCTCCTAAATATAAAGTCCATGCTTTGGCTTTTAAAAATAACAGCAGAAGATGACCAGAGGGCCTCTCTGTGACGTCTAAGAATCCTGGGGCAAGGCAGCCCCAAGGCTGTTCTTAAGATAGCTCCATCCTTGTCTTGCTGAATTATTTACAAAACCTGTGGGGCAGGGACTGCGTGAATGCACTTCCTTCCCGAGGGTGCTCAAGAACTCCCAGGACCAGGCGGGGCAACCAGTGTCTCTAGGATGTCTGGTACCTGGTGTCAGGGAGTCTGCCATTGATTTTCTTTAGAGCAAATCTCTCCGCAAATGCCACAGACCGACATTAGGCAGCACTGTAGAGAGCTGGCCAGAGCCTGCAGAGAGGGTGGGGAGTGGCGTGCTGATTTCACGCCTGCGATGGACTGCCGCTGCTTTCCTCCTCCATACCTGAATGGCAGGGAAGATGGGTGCCCTCTCATCTAAGTCAGAATGGTGACCTCCAGCATTTGAAAGTCCTTGTTATTAAAGATACAATTAGAGCCATCCCCATTA
>NW_007730099.1:17822-19837 GCF_000696425.1 Galeopterus variegatus | reverse complement strand
CTTCTTTCAGCTCAGGACAGTGTTCTTTCATGCACATTTATTGGCTTCCTTCTCATTCCCTTAAAAATGTGCATTTCTCTTCTGGTTAGGTATCTCACTGCTAATTGATGGTATTGGGCTTGAGTGAATGGCCTTTCTCTTTTCTCCAAGGTCAACCTCCACCTGTGTAGGGCAATGCCAACCAGAAGCCATGCTAGTAGCTCAGAACTGGAAGACACGTTGAGTTCAAGGCTATATCACTAACAGTTCTGTATCATGAATCGGATTCCCTAACTGCACAAAAGGATCAGTGAACACACTTCATTCCTCAAGCATCTGTTTTGTGCCATCTATGTTGTGTCCTGTATGTTATCTCATTTAATCCTGTTAAGTCATGTTTTGGGTAAGGAGTATCATCCCAAATTTATGTAATTGGTAACTGAATTTTGTAGAGGTCTAAGGTTGTATAAGCTACTAGGTGGCCATGCTAGAATTTAAATACCAGTTTTTTAGTGCAAATCTTGTTTCCTTTCCTTATAGTTGTTTTACTTCACAGGGTTATTCTGAGGATCAGATAATTATACTGTATATGAAAGATCAAAGAAGAAAGTCTAACCAATGTTTAGCAGTGTTGTTACTGCTTCTATGTTCTAGTCACTTCCCTGTCATGAAGAGGCAAGTATGCAAAGGCCCTGGCTTTCAAGGAAGACAACACAGCTTGGTACAGTCTCTCTGTTCATCCCAGGAAACTACTTCCTCTCCAGCCTCCCTCTGCCAGGGTCATTTGTCCACTGGATGTGGAGCCACAGCCTGCTCTCCATCTTACTGCCTAAGACTGCAGAGGACAGGGCCACAATGGAGCAGGCTCAGCTGCCCTTTTTCCTGAGCTCACTCGTGCTAAGATCATTCTACAGTGTCTCCTGCACCATCGCAGGGCTAGTGCGCTCTTAAACCCTCGAGCCCACTTGTTACCTGTGATTTATTTTATTGCCATTTATTCCCACAAACAATATAAATAAAAATAAAGGTAATAAATGTAAGAGTATTTTAATTGCCATCCTGTTAGTCTTAAATGTCTATTTATAAATAGCCTTCTTCCACCCAAGAACATTTCAGAATAGGGAAGATTAATTTGTCATTTTATCCTAGTCTCTTACTCTCAAATTGGAGGATGGGCGGTTTTAATCTCAATATAGACTTTTTTAGAATCAGGGAATTTTTGTAAGAGCTGTAGAGATGGATGGATGGATAAATAGATGGATATATATGTGTGTATATATGTGGGTGACTGTATACTATATATATGTGTGTATATTAATATTAATAGAGAAGCTTCTCTTGTGGCTTCACGCAGAATGCTTAAAGATCCTAGAAGTTTTGCTCTAGGAATGGAAGCAGAAGAAGCCGCAGGCTTCATGGTTGATTGCTTTTCTGATTGGTGCCATAAAAAAAATGCATTAGAGAGAGAATGTTTGATTTAAAGAGCGCCTAGATGCCGACACCACCTCTGTTTGTTTTCCTTCCTTTAGCAGAAACCTTGTAAAATTTTTATGAAGCATTAATGGATCTGAGATTTTCTCAAGCAAATTTTATGAGGTGAGCTTAATCCCACACATCCGACCTAATTTAGCAGTCTTTAGAGACATAGAAACATAAAAGGAAGTATCCTGGGTGCCTCAGTGCCACAGGGAAAGGAGCAAGGGGTGGGAAGGGGAGTTTCCTGACCCTCATGCTTTGATGTGAGTTGCAGGCTCTTGTGGGTGGTAAAAGCAAGGAGTGAAGAGATCTTTGGCCACAGAGAATACCACACAGGTAACCGAAAGTTCAGGTACTAAATCTTACTTCATAATTTAGCACTGACTTCAAGAACTTCCCCTATATAACGCTAGTCTTTAATGAGACTATCAGATTCAAGAAAAACAAAAATGTATTTGTATCAACAACTACTGTTATGTCAACCTGAAATCGATGGCTTTAATATAAGACACACACACACACACACACACACACACACACACACACACACACACACACAC
>NW_007730099.1:0-16822 GCF_000696425.1 Galeopterus variegatus | reverse complement strand
TGCGCTCCCAAGCGGCACACTGTAGCAGTGCGCCACCAGGCCGGCCCTTTTTTTTTTTTTGATGGCTTTAATATAAGACACACACACACACACACACTCTCTCTCTCTCTCTCTCTCTCTCTCCCACACTCACACACACTCCTCCCACCACCCTGATTTGTTTTTGTTTTCTACATCTGAAACAAAAGAGCCTGGAAGAAGATAAACTACATTTTGGTGTATGTTGTTGAGTGAAGTTGCATTTTGTAATGTGAAGTTTGGCATCCCACAAATGAAGCAGCTCACTGGGCTCAGCACACTAGTAAAAAGCACGGGGCATTTAGGGGAATCCCATCACTTACCTGTTTATGCTGATTGTGTCCCACTCTGGAGAGTTCTTGTCACTTAATGTGGGCATTCTTTTAGGTTTATGGTAAGCATAACGGGGAGAAAGACATCTTTCAAAAGAGAAACAGGAGCTCTCACCTACTAAGATATCACAGTGACCTATTCAAGACCTGTGAAGGGTCTGGGTCTTTACTTTCAGGCTGGCGGGTTAGCTCGCCACTGTTTCAGGGATGCTAGCAGAAGACGCAGGATTCCAGGATCAGAGACAAAGGACTTCATTACTCATACTCATGCATGAGCTTCATGCCCATCAATCCCTTTTGTCCCTCAAGTCCCATGAGGGCGATGTGTATGGCCCAGGCAAATGCTGTATACTTGGTTGGTTTGCACCACAGCTGAGTAACCCCAGGTTTAGCAAACCCAAATCTTTTATAAGGAGCTTCCAGCAAACTTGGCCAACATTTGCCTGGGAGGGAAGCATTATCTTTATTATACTGGATATAAAACTTGCCCTGTGCCGTGGAGAGAGACACTGTCTCTGTCTTAAGGCTCTTCACTATACAAACATCCTTGAAAAGATAGTCTGTCCTTGTGCTCACAAGATGTGCAGAAATAAAATAGACCCATAAAGAACTGGCTCCCAATGATACTTACCCCTTGTTTCCCTTTGGAAGAGTTTTCTCACGAGTACACCACTTTTATCAGCCACTTTGATTAATCTGACAGAGGGTGGTGCCAATTCTATTCAATTTATCTCATGTGACATTTACTAAGGCTACTATCAACAGGATCCCAGGCTTCAGGATGGGCTGTTCTACAGTTTTGACCTCAACCTTGTCCCCTAGGGTCCCAGTCTTAACCCCATGAACAATTGCCATTAATGATCAGGGTTCACCTGAAAAAGGAAGCGGAAAGTTTTCACTGAATTTCTATATTGCCCTTTCCACTTGTCGGAGGCATCACTGCAGTATGTGCTGGAGATTGTGCACCTGCCGTGGCTTACAGGGAAGCAATCTAGGGAGTTTTGTTATCCATAACAATCCTGGCCAGTGGAGTGAGGCTGACCTGAATGCCTTGCAAGGTGAAGGTGGTGTCTCCTTAAATACTTGAAGGTTCTTTATGAGCACCCTTGCAGTGTAAAAAGCACAGTTTGACGGCGAGTTAATGACTGTTTTCCACACAAGAAGTACAATCCTGGTAGCTCTGAATGGAAAATGGTGTTTACCATTGTTAGGTCCCCCAAGTAGGACCTCCATCAATCCAGAATCACAGGTTATTAGTACCTGCAGTGTGGTCTCCTGGGTGGTTGTTAGTACCTAGGGTTTCAAGTTCAGTTTGAATAATTGAGTCAAGTACCTGTTTTTGGAGGGACTGCTTACCCTGTAGATCCATGTCACTAGCTGGATGGCATTCATTTGTCCCGTGGAACAACGGAGCAATGAATATGGGAAGATGTTCAGGAAGATGACCGAAGATGTTGACAGGTGTTTTGTGTTGGAGTTCCAGGAGCTGGGTCCTTCCTCTAGTGTTCCTGATGAACTGATCAGTAAGGTCAAGGGGATGGCAATCAAACTGTGGTCAGAGCTGTCAGGAGGAGGGTGGTGGACCCAGCAGTCAGTTAAATGAAAGTGTTCGCAACAGTTTGAGAGATCTGTACTAGCTCATTTCCCTCATGAAGAAGGTTCCTAGGGTGGTTATAAAAGACAAAAGATCAGTCATCTCTATTCCTCCCTGTACCTCCCAGGGTCTGAGTGGTCCTGCCCAGGTACTTGAGTCTTTGCTCGCTACCTGTACAAAATTGGTGTGTCACATCCAGTAACTCCAACTTCACTTTGCCAATCATGTCCTGCTCAAACCCAGACCTTCCATCCAGAAGATTTAGGTGCAAGAGGGTCAAGGATGGTTTTATAAAACTCACAAAGGTGCATTAAAGTCCCCACTTTGGCTCTGTGGGCCACTGTGGGGGGATTTGGACAACAGTGTACTCAACTAAGTGGCCATTATCTTTTTGATCTAGGACCATGTTAGTCCAACAAGAGAATCCAGGTGGCTGAGCCAGAATTCAGGTGAATCCTCTAGATCTTCTTTTGGCTAGGCTGCCACCCAAACAGCGACCCCACCATGCCGGCCTGTTAGGGGAAGGAAAGAACATCATGCCCAGGAATGGTCAGGCAGAAATCCTGAATTTTCAGAAAAAGGTTTTATATCTCCCTATTTTGTCCTCTTTATTATCTAGGAAGTGCCTGAAAGATGATTCCTTTCTTGGAATAGCCACATTCAGACACCAAAGTGCCCTATTAAGGTGTGTGCACTGGGAGGACAAGAGGAAATAGAGTCAGAAATCTCTTTGGCTTATTTTTTCAGAGGCTGTTTTCTAGTGCTCAGTGGTACGAGATGCCTGTGGATGATGGGAGAATGAAAACCCATCAAATACCTGAACTGTCAGTCCGTTGTGGAGTCATTTTGTAATGAAAGGTGCTGCACTGCTAGAC
Organism: Galeopterus variegatus; assembly: GCF_000696425.1. NCBI lineage: Eukaryota > Metazoa > Chordata > Mammalia > Dermoptera > Cynocephalidae > Galeopterus > Galeopterus variegatus. The sequence goes on along the minus strand of NW_007730099.1, from coordinate 14,003 downwards.
TGCAGATGCGTGGTACGAGATGCCTGTGGATGATGGGAGAATGAAAACCCATCAAATACCTGAACTGTCAGCCCGTTGTGGAGTCATTTTGTAATGAAAGGTGCTGCACTGCTAGACTGCAGATGCTCTGGAAAGCCCGACATATGACCCAGATTAGTTTCAAGGACACAATGGTGTGGCTGGAATGAGCAGATTATACTGGAAAAGCAACACCGTGCCCTGAAAAACTGTCCACAGCAGTGAGGCAGCATCAGAAACCCTGAGGGGTTAAGAGTCAGGTGGAGTCTCCCACCGTGAGACATAGATGTCAACTTTTGGCAGGAGTCACCACAACTGAAGGCATTTGTAGCCCCTCTGTTAGAAACATACTCTCTGTTTCCTGTGTGCCCAATCTAGGATGCTGGGCGTGCTGCCACATATTGCACGATGAAGGACCCAGGCTTCAGTGGTGTCCGTCAGGGTGGGGTAGGACCATCAGCGACTCAGTTCCAGTTGGTCTCATGGGAGAACAGGTCCTTGTTGTGAACATCTATATGAATGGCCCAGGTGGGTTCATTAGCAGCTATGAATTGTTCCGTGACTCATAGCACCATAGTGGGGTGTCTAGTCTTCCAGTCTGTATTTTTCCAAGTGGCAGACCAAGCAGCCAGACCAGTGACAACGGTCCAAGAATGAGTAAATATGTAATAAGACCCAAGGGGACTGTTAGCCAGAACTATGTGAATGACCTCGAGTTCTGTCCAGTCGTGGGATGACCATGCTCACTTTTGATTCTGTTCCGTTGGTGCTAAGGTTGACCAGCTGCAGCCAGTCCAGAGGATACTGTTGGGGCAAGTGCAGTCATTTAGGTCCCCACCGAGTCAGCAGCTTTGTTTCAGGCAATGGAGTTGATGGTAAAGTTTTCTCAGAGAGATGGCTGCCACCTTTATGTAAAGCTGAAATACCACTAAGCGAGGCAGTCTGCATGCTTGAATAGGCGATTTCCAATGAACAAGCAAGGCTTATTGGACTATTCCCAACTTGGCAGTCACTGGGTCCTGAGTCCCCCTAAAATGGGAATACCAGACTACATAATCTCAAGGCCTCCAAGAGTCAGATGTCCAGTTTTGACAAAAGCCTGGTAGCAACCTAACAGCTGCTTTTCAAAAGAGGTATATCTGGTAGCCATGCCAGGTAGGTGGAGTCTAAAACTCCAAGGAACATCTCTGGGTGGAGGCTGCTTCTCTTTCTTTGCAAAGGCTCCAATCAACAAAATCATCAGTCACAGCGACTTGTAGCTCAGAGGTGTCATTAGAGTTGCAGGGCCTCAGAAGTAGAGAATGTGCCACAAGTTGCTAGAGCTCCCAGCACCACTCAGAGGAAGCAGATTTGAGAGTGAGCCAGTACAGAAGAGCAGTACGAATGCCAAAGTAAGGCACCTGTTCTCTCCATTACACAGAGAGTCCACTAAGGTGCTAGACCTTGGAGGTGAGCAGCTGAAGAGACAGCCATTTTCCCTTGACTGGATATTGTAAATATATCCACATAGTCCAAAGAAACTTTCCTGGCAAACAGGCCATTCAATTTTATAGGGGCTTAGTAGCCAGCCTTCCCTGCTGGCAGAGATGTGATACTGTTACATTCAAGGTCATCAAAGCTGAGTCTTCTAACGTGCTAACCAGCAGCACATCATCTGTAGAGCAGAAGCTTTGGACATCAGAGTATAGAGGCACGAGTGCTAGTTCCTGACTTCCTTGGTGGCACGTGGCAGGAGGGTCTGCCCCAGCAGCACTCCTCTAAGTGAGGCTTTGCCTAATCAGGAGAATCCCCTCTGCCACGTGTGAGCTGTGAAAGAACAAACATAGAGCACATCGATTCCTGCTGTTGATGTGGAAGCGACAGTAGCCCGGTGAATTGGCTTGAAGGGCCCCATCCACAGTGTCACATGGACTTCTCTTCCCCACTGTGCACCCCGCTCAAACCCCAGCAGTTGAATCTCGATGCCCCTCCACGACAACAGGGTGGTGACTCAGGTGCTGTATCCAACATATGTGTCACTTTGAGCCTTTCCATCCTTGTGGTTCCTTTGTATACTTCATGGTGCATGTGTCCTTCGATCCCCTTGGGCACCAGGAGACCCCACCCAGCGCCCCCTAATCATCTTTCTCCTTAAAGCAGCTGAGGTTGGACTGGAGGGGGTGGCAAGGATCAAGGCATGTGGAGGTAGAGCCAAACACGTGTCTAATAGTAATGGACTGCAGGTGTGTGTCCCTGCCTGCATTTTCATGTTTAACCCTAAACCCCAATGGGATAGTATTTGGAGATGGGGTCCTTAGGAAGTAAAATTAGGCTGTGAGGAGGAGCCCTTATAGTATTAGTGGTATATATGGTATTAGTGCCCTTGTAAGAAGAGACACAATAGACCTTTTCTGTCTCTTCTCCACCATGTGAGGCCCCAGCAAGAGGATGGCATCTGGAAATCAGAAAGTAGCCCTCATAAGATACTGGATCTGCTGGCCTCTTGATCTTGGATCTCCCTGCCCCCAGAACTGTGAGAAATAAACGTTTGCTGTTTGAGCCACTCCACCAATGGTAATTTATTATAGCAGACCTACCTGGCTAGGAAACTAATGTTTTCAGTCCACTCAAAGTTCTGTATCCTCATTGCTGATGCCATTTATTCCAACTTGGGGTCTCCTGGGCTCAGCAGCCACAAGCCACATTGTCAGCTGGGGCTCCCCAGTGTTGTGAAAACATCCCCCACCTCCTTCCACCCCGAGTAGTGTAAGAACAACCAAATTGCCCTTCAGGAGCTCATGCCAGCCCTACCTCTCATCACTCGACATCCAAACATCCATTAGTAGACGGGACAGTGGAGATGCTTACTCACTGCCCTGCCCAGCCATGTGCGGTAGCATTTGCTCCAGGGTCCCAAGGAGCCATCTCATACCCCAACGCAGCCGTGGAGCCCACATCTGTTCTCTTTCAGAAAGCTGTGTCTCCACAGCACCCCTCTTCCTCACCATGCCTCTCGGGAACTGTGAGGATCTGAGATTTTACCTCACGTTCAAGCTGATAGATTAACCTGCCACTGCTTCATGGATGCTGGAGGAAGAAACAAGTCTCCTGGGTCAGAGACAAAGGACGTTATTACTTTGGCACAGCCAGTAGCATAAGCTTCAGTTCACATCAGCTCCCCGTGCTCTCCAAATCACAGCTCTGACCCAGAGCAGCCGCTGCGGAAGCTGTGCAGTCGGGTTTGCATTACAGCTGAGTAACTCTGAGTTTAGGGAACCTGAATCTCTTATGCTGGGTTACAAGCAAACCTATTAGACATTTGCGTGGGAGGGGGATATTATCTTTATTATACTGAAAACATGTCCTCTGCTCAGAACACTATCCCTACCTTCTAGGTTGTTTGCTCTACAAACATCTCTGAGAAGGTAGTCAGGTCCTATGCTTGTAATATGTGCAGAAATGCAAGACACCCATGGAGAATTTCTCCTAAGACCATGCTAAAGGGATTCTAGCCAGAGACACTTGGCAGGTGACTGTGTGAGCCTCTTCAGTGTTGAGAGCATCCCTTGATTGAATAACTATGAAGTGGAATGTGCCAGGCTGTGGACTAGGCAGAAGGTTTATAATAAATAATATAGTGATGGTTTCTGCTGTGACAGAGCTTGTGCAGGAAGAACAGTAAGGATGCGGGCTATGCTTACACAGGGCTCACTGTGCTCTAGGCCTTTTCTAAGCGACTGACATGTGCCTGCATACTTAAGCATCAGCGTGAGACTTTGGGGTAGAGACTGTTGCTTGCATCCCCATGTCCACAGATCAGGAGACTGAGAGGGACGGTGATGGAGTGCAGATGCAGCCCCAGGAAGTTTCTTGAATTTGTGCTTCTGACCACTCTGTCTCATACTGCTTCTAGTGGAAGCACCATGCAGTATCATAAATTTGGTAATTTTTTCTAGGGGTAGTTTCTAAGACTCACTGAAGGGCTGCCCAGCGGAAGTGACACCCGAGACCAAGTGAAGGTGGGGGAGGAGTGTCAGGCAGGGGAACTGCCTGTGCAAAGGCCCAGAGGCGAGTTGGGCCATCGCAGGAGAATGATATCTGCTTGGACGAGTCAGTTTCTCCAAGGCACACGTTTCTTTGTAATGAGTAAGTTGGTGAGATTTCCACCTGACTTCTGATTCACAGCTCTTTGTTCCCTGTGTATTTTTAACTAAAATACTCCACACTTTTATTGTTGACATGCAACAGGAACCTCTAAAATGTCAGCCAGATAAGCCAGGACATAGTGGAAGTGACAAGCGAAACCCACCATCATCTGGATTTATTTTGACTTATGTAGAACTCATAGACCCCAGGGGCCTAATTATTAAGCAAGTAGAGAAATTAAGGTAAACTACACATGGGGTTGTGGGAGATAAGAAAAGCCTAGAAGACTTTTTGGGCATTAATAGCTTCTCCGATGGTCTCTCTTTCTTATGGGATTCTATTAGGCATCGTTTTCCTGTGACCAGCGGCTAGGCCTGGCTGTCATTGTCAGCCTCCCAGCAGCCTTGGGGTGGCTCCCTGGGGGGTGAGTACCAGCCTGGGGATCCTGGTGCTCCCCACACTAACCTTCCACCTGATCATCCTGCATTTTCCTACTCAGTATCACTACATTGAGAGTGCCCTGTGATCTGACAGCTCTGGATAATTGATGTCCCCTCATACTGAAGGAGAGTTTAGGTTTTGTGGTTCAGCAGGATGCTTTACTCTTGTTGACCTTAACCTTCAGAGGCACTGAGGCATTACCGAGAGATCAATAAAACTTCCCCTGGCTGGTCCACGTGGACAGGAGGCTGACAGAGAGTGATGATCAAGAGGAGAGGACAGGGAGATTGTGCTGTAACCTGGGGAAGGAGAAGAGGACGGCGTGTGGGGCGGGACAGGGGAGCGCTGGAGAGTGAAAGAGAGGAGTTTTAAGAAGGATGAAATGTGAAGCATTGCAGTGGGAAAAGGGTGTGACAGAGGGACGACATCGGAGGGATCACGCTTAGGCAGCAAAGAGGACAAATGAGTGACATGCAGAAGGAAAGGAGGTCCTGAACAGCATCTACAGTTGCAAAACTGCACACTATGGGCAGCTCTCAAGAGACTCATCCTCTCATGGGAAATAGGCAACTAAATACCTTACAGAGTGAGGCAGGATAAAATAAGGGCTGAAATAGAGAACTGGGGGTCACTGCTGGGCGTGGAAGGAAGGGAAAAGGACTTCAGTGCTGGAGTGCCAACTGGATGCTGAAAGGGCACGTACACCTTATTTAATTATTCATTCATTGTTAATGGCATTGTTATATATTATAGTGTAAATAATTATTTATTATTACTTAGATTAATGATCAAATACCACTTTAAGGTATGGATAATTAGGCTCATACTAAAGAAGAAGAATAGAAGTTTAACGAGGCTGACTTTTGATCAATGGTGAATCTAGAATATGCACTCAGTTTCTTATGAGTCTGAAGCCTGTGCTCTTTTCACTGTCTCACGCTGCTACCCAGAGAGCAAAGCATTAGAGTGATTTATTCGTACAGAGGCATTGGAGAAAACTTTAGTGGACTATCAGCTAATCGAAGGTGGGGACTGTGTCTGATTTTTCAAATCTGCCATGACTAGCATAATAAATACTGCATAAACGATGCTAAAATGTGGAAAAAGGAAGAGATGGAGCTTAGGTGGAGAGGGAGCAAAAGAAAGGAGGGAGGGAGAGAGGGACGGAAGGAATGATATTTGCTTTGAATCTAGAAAAATAAATTGCATTTTTCTGGGCATGGTGGTGGGTGGAAGAATATTTGAGGCTGAGTTAGTAGCATAATCAAAAGTAGGGTTTATGTTTGTGTGATAAAAGAATGACAAATAATTCACTCTAGCTAGATTCCAGACAAAGGAAAATAGTGGGAGATCAGGTTGTTAAAACAGAGTGGGTCCTGATTCATTCACTCACTCATTTATTCATTCATTCAACAAATGTTTATTGAGTACCTACTATGGATAGGCACTGCTAAAAGGGCTTAGGATATGTCAGGGAATAAAACTGATAAATACAGTTGCCCTCATAGAGTGCTCATTCTAGTGAAGAGAGACAGACAATAAACATGATACATAAATTATACAGTATGCAAAAGGTGATAAGTGCTTTTGAGTGGGGGGAACAAAACTGAATAGCAGACCAAGAGATACAGGAGCAGGTCCAAATAGCATATTTAGGGTAAACGGTTGGGAAGGCGACATTTGAGCAATAACTTGAAAGAGGTGAGGAGATGATTAGTGCATTTTTATAGGGAATTACTTCCAGGCTGAGGGGCAGGCCATGTAACGTCCCTACAACAGACTGGACCTGGACTGTTCATGGGACAGCCAGAAGTCAGGGGCTGATGGGACGCCATGCATGGTGTGAAGTTGGCTGTTGGTGAGGGGACACCAGTCTTGATCTGGTTGGGTGTTGGGGGACCATCTCACAAGAAGAGAAATTGGGAGCCACCGGGCAGTTATTGAGCAGAGTGGTGGTATAAATATGATATATTCCAAAAGGATTACTCTGGCTGTTACATGGGTGTGGTAGCAGGTGGCCAGTTAGGAAGCCACTGCCATCATCCAGCCACAGGTGATGGCGAGCATGGTGGCTTCAGTGTGTATGCTGCCCACGGTCACATTCTGGATAAGTTTAGAGGGTAGAGCCAGTAAGACTTGCTGATAGATTAAAATAGAGTGTGTGAGAAATAAAGGAAATAAAGGAGTCAAAGGTAACTCCAAGGTTTTTGGCCCGATTTGCCAGTATCTGAGATGGTATATATTGTGGGTGAAGCAAGTTTGCTAGAAAAGGTCAGGAGTTATTTTGTGCCCATTAAGAGGAGATGACTATTAGACATAAAAGTAGAGATGTCAAGTGTGCAGATGACTATAAAGAGGCTGGAAGTTAAGGGAGATGTCAAGGTAGGAGATTTACATTGGAGAGTCTTTAGCACATATATGGTATTTAAAACCAGGAGATTGGAAGGGATAGGTCACCAGATAAAGAAGAGGTCCAGACATCATAGGTGATCTCCGATGCCATGTGATGACTATTAGACATAAAAGTAGAGATGTCAAGTGTGCAGATGACTATAAAGAGGCTGGAACTTAAGGGAGATGTCAAGGTAGGAGATTTACATTGGAGAGTCTTTAGCACATATATGTTATTTAAAACCAGGAGATTGGAAGGGATAGGTCACCAGATAAAGAAGAGGTCCAGACATCATAGGTGATCTCCGATGCCATGTCCACTCTTTGAAACTTTATTTCTTGATCAATGGGGAGCCAGTGGTTTTTTTGAAGATAGGAGTATGTTTTGTTGGTGCTTTTGTTTGCCTGTTTTATACAAGCGCCACTCTGAGGGTCATGGGGAAGGGGGAAGCCCGGTCAGGAGCTGGTGCGCTCAGCCATGTGAAGGCTTAATGAGGGCCAAACCACAGCAATGGCAGTGGGATGGATCGTAGCCGGTGGGGTGGGGGTGGGGGGCAAGGATAAAGGGAAGAAGGGAGAGGACAGCAAAACCAATTTTCTATTCACTCAGTTCAAAACAGAAATCACCAGATCAATAGAAAAGAAAACATAATTTAAGCCTGAAAAGACAGGTTTTGTGTTTTCTTTCTTGCTCGCTCTCTCTTTTTTTAACTGCTGGAGGCATGGCTATGGTTTATAATGCTTTGCTTCCTGGGGGCATAGCTGACAGCAGTAGGGAAAGAAAATAGAGACGGAGTTTTGAGTATTTCAGAAAAACAGTTTCTACCTGAACTGTGTAGGGTGAGGAGCCCTCTCTTCTCATTAACTGCTTAGCATGCGCAGAATCTGGGAGAGAATTTTTGAGACAATCAGATCTGAATACAATCTGGTAGAAAGAAGGAAATGTTACCACTCCCCAGATCCCTTGGCTTTTTAAATAATCACAATCATATCACCTTATATAGGAAGAGATTAGAAATAACATATGCAAAGTACCAGGCCATGAGCCTAGCATATTTTAGGTAGCATTTTACCAAGAAAGATGGGTATGGTTTAAAACCCCTTTTATATACTTTATCACAGTGTATTCTCGTAATGATCCTATGAAGTAAATAAGGGTTTCTACACACACATGCCCCCTGTGCGTTTTACTGGGAGTAAAGAAGCTAAGGCCTAGGCAGGCAAGTGACTTGCTCATGTCACAGAGAAACAGAACCGAGAATGTAATAGTTTCTGCTAAGGTCTGCTTATCCATAACATGTCCTTTCTGGAACCATAGCATCCACGCCACCAAGTATGTCGGACTCTGGCATCTAGGGCATCTTCCGGCCTATTATGTGCCACTGGAAAGTTGATGATCCTCCAAATGCTGTGCCATGCCAGCAACTGTTTCTTGAAAATATTAAGGTGAAAAAGTGGCAGGCGACTGCCATCATCAAAAATCTAACCCAGCAGAAGTAAGCTCAAGGGCTCATGGTGGGGAATAAAAAGGGCTGCCCACATGTGTGCCTCTTACCTTTGAGTTACCCTATCTTGCCTGGTCAGGATTTGTGTCTTCCTGCCTCAATGCACTTTGCTTGTGAGTCTTGCGGGACTGCTCCCACGTGTCATAGTAAGGGTACCAGTAGGCTTTTGATCTGTGGGGTTATTGCTGGGATATTTTATCTCTAGCAGGCACAGAGGTGGTAATTCCTTTTTCATTTTTATGAATCACATGTATCCTCCCCAAAAGGCATTTTGAATAGGGCTTTTGGGTGACTGAAAGCAAACAGCCTTCCACCCCCTTAATTCTCCTGATGATTATTTTAACTGTCTCCACACTGATTCTTTCTCTGCATGCCAACTGAAGACCGGTGGAGTTTAAGAAGTTTCTAACAGATTCATTTGTCAGTGGGCAAGGAGACGCTGCTTCTATACCTGAAACGTCTGTAATCAAACAGTTAATTTCAGGGCAATACAGCAGCATGGATTTAAAAAAATCAATTAGCATGGAATTCAAGATTAAAAACAGGAGAGGTCTAACTCTGTTTTCCATTTGGGTGGCAGGCTGCTGAAGGAGTAGTAGTACAAATCCAGAGTCCTTGTAGGAAAACTTAACCTAAAGTGTAGAGAGTTTGCCCAGGTGGATTCCGTGAGAGAAGGGAGCGGTTGAGGACAGGCCACATTCTCCAGAGATCTCTTGTGATGTTCTGTCTTCCTGAGATCTATGAGTGACACGCACTCGTCCATGTTTTTCTGTAATTATTCAGAACTCTGTCTCCATGACCTGTGCTGTTTGTCCATCAGCTCTGGAGAGCAGTGTCCTTTAATCTGTTGGCTTTGGGGGCTGAGCAAAGGAAGGCAGGTGACTCCTCTATGCCTTTTGGTGTGGATTAGAGCCACATAATAGATGTCAGCATTTCATGGCATATAAGTGAATAGAGCACTTTAGACACTGGGCAATTCTAGCTCTTTGAAGTTCTCCTGTTATGTCTGATTTTGAGTGCTACACGGAATGGACACTTTATAAATTTTGAAAATGATAACCTGCTCTCTAGGCTGAAATTTGCTTTAACCCCAGGTAACCCACTCTCCTTTCTCCCCTTTCTATGTTTTCATCTTAGTGTAAGGAAAGAAAGATAATTCGTATATAAGGCAGTGAAAGTAACGCAGGTGGAAACTTACACCTTATCACAACCAAATCATAATTGTCCTCATGCATCCAGGTCAGGAATGACAGTGTTAAAAGCCACTCATCATGGCTCTGATTTCCCTGTGTTGACCTTAACTTGGCTGGAGTTGGTCATGAGATTTGACTGTGTGTTTCCAGTCTGTCTTTCATGTTCTACCTGCTTAGGGTGAGAAGTTCATTGCCCTTGGGCCTCTCACCACTTTGGCACTGGGTTGGCTATAACTCCACATGGACTATCTGATTTGGTCGCCCCAGTTATCATTGATTTGTCAAGCCCGATGTCACCAGTCCTCTTCTGGAGACTTCGTCCTCCCCCAGCTGAAGGTTCACATCTGCTCCTGACAGCAGTGATTATGCTGACGTCGTCCTCGCTTCTGGGAGGCAGCAGCCTTCAGCCTCACAGCGTGTTTGACCGTGACTGGCTTTCAGTTCTTATCCCTGGGTTCTTAAGTCATTTTCCATCCCTGGTCCCACTCTCTAGCCTTCATTATTTTTACCACAATTTCAGGCTGGATGAGGGGTGAGTTAATCACACTCCTCAGTTAATAGCGCACCATCATTCCTGACAAAGGGATCATGGATCCCCGAAAAGTGCTATCGTACTTTCCTCCTTTCATCTCCATTCCACCCCTAGTTCCCTTCCTCTATAGTTCCCCTTCATTATTTTTACCACAATTTCAGGCTGGATGAGGGGTGAGTTAATCACACTCCTCAGTTCATAGCGCACCATCATTCCTGACAAAGGGATCATGGATCCCTGAAAAGTGCTATCTTACTTTCCTCCTTTCATCTCCATTCCACCCCTAGTTCCCTTCCTCTCTAGTTCCCCACACACACAGGTGCATTTCGTAAATCTCATTAAATGTGCAAATATATTTATAACAGGTGATGATGTATTGCATGTATGTGTCACTGATTTATCCATTCCTTTGACTCATCAGAGCTCACTTTCCAGCTCCTCTCTATCCCAGACAATTCCATGGCAAACATCCTCTTACGGAGCGCCGCCGCGCTTCCCAAGTGGCGCACTTATCCAGTGCGCCACCGGGCCGGCCCACTTTGCAGGGCTTTTACTGGGATTAAATGAGTTCAATTTGTAAAAAACTTACAATAGTATCCGACCATATATGTGTGTGTGCGTTTATGTATGCATTTTTCAATTAAAACAAATAATTTCTTTTTTTCACTTTATAATTTTACTTTTCATATTTAGGTTATTGTGATGAAGTCCCCCTTAACATAATATCAAATAACCTTACAAAAGGTAAGGGATATCGCTTTGCTTTCCCCTATAGTGTGAGCCAGTTCTCTAGTATCATCCACAAACCTGGCTGTCATTCATTGTGGAGTGCGAGTCAGCTTTTGAACCCATCTCAGTCCGGGAGGTCTGAGTCACTGTGTACCATCTAACTGAGTGGAAACGACGGAAGCCAACAAATAATAGACAGATAAATAAGCAACAGACCAACAACAACAAAATCAACACCATGGGCTTGAAGTTTACTTAACTATAAGAAAGATTCATTCTTCAGACTTGTGAAGAACTCAAACTTTGTTAGAATGGATTCCAAGTTCCCAAAAGAATTCCCCTGACCAGTGCTGTCTCTTCCTTCTGTCCCTATCTATAATCATCTCACCAGGGATGATTACATGAAAAGTGGAAGAAACAAGGCCAGGTCTCATATCCCCTCTAATCCTTTTGGTTCATTTAGTCCTTCCAGTAGGATACAGAGTGGGGAGTGGATTGCAAGACTCTGCTGCAGCAACTCAGGCCTTTGGGGATTCCAAAGTCTAGAATTCTCGATGTGGGGCCTCCTGCTTAGCTCTTACTGCACAGCAAGTGGATTAGTCCAGCTCCTCGCCCTCCAAAGGAAGACCCATGTGCCTTTATTAGTGCTTCTCCTGTGACACATACACACTCATTTCTCTACTCCACAGTGAGCCCTATAAAGGCAGGAGTAATGTGCGTTATTCCTCTACATCTTACGTTATTTAAGAGTGTAACTGGCACAGAATAGATTTAATATGTACTACTCATTTCTCTACTCCACAGTGAGCCCTATAAAGGCAGGAGTAATGTGCGTTATTCCTCTATATCTTACGTTATTTAAGAGTGTAACTGGCACAGAATAGATTTAATATGTACTTGAATGAATGAATGAATGAATGAATGAATGAATGAATTGTGATTAAATTGTGTATGTGTGACTTATTACTTACTCAAAATATATTTAACCTAGCACTGTTTAAGACAAGAACCTTCATATCTTGCTTAACATCCCAGGATATTTGTCCTGCAGCCAACTTGGACAGTGATTGGCATGTACATGTTGATCATTTACATATGAACTCATGCCTCTTTGCTCTCACGTTAACCAAGTATCGATTTATTATCTACCATGAGCATGGTATAGCTTTGGACAGATACACAAAAGGTTTGTGTATCATGAGAAGAGATTAAAAGGTATGAGCATGGTTTCTTGGGTCTGAGTGCCTAGGTTCAAATTTTGACCCTGTCACTTATAAGGGACATGACCGTGGGTAAGTCACTAAAATGTTCTTTGCCTTAGTGTTTTCATCTGAAAAATATTATTATTTTTTTCCTCATGGAGTTATTGTGAAAATTCAGTGAGATACTATGTATACAATGCCTAGCACATTATTAGCACTCCATAATTATTAGGTACTAGTGTTTTTACTGTCTAACTTGCAAAACTTTCAAATTTAGATGAGGAAATAAGACACGGTCTGGAATGGTTTAAACCTTTGAAGAGGTGAGGTATATCACAAGTGTTCTACATTATTTGTGCCTGTGTTGTGTTTTTCTCTGAGCGCCCACTCTAAGTTTACAGAATCCTTAAAGGGACCTCCCTGCGATGAGAGACACATTTTCTGCTCTCAGTGGATGCTCCTCTGATGATGGCATCTATTGTGTGCCTTAGAAAATATTCAGATAATCCAGCTCCCTGTTCTCCCTGTTTGTTTTCTGCTTCCTTCTTCTTATTTTTTACATCTTCAGGTAACAGGTGAGACCACAATAACCTAGGTTTCTAAACCACAAAAGATTAAGAAAAAAAAATGAAAACAAATATTTAGAGCTTGAGTAGTTAGGCCCCTACGTGAATGTGTCATCAGCTGTGTTGGGGTTGTTTGTAATACTGTGCTTGTTTTGTGTCCTTTTAGCCTGAGTCAACGTGAATGTCTTTTCTCAAGTTTCCTTTTTGTGAGAGTCCTTTTAGCCTGAGTCAACGTGAATGTCTTTTCTCAAGTTTCCTTTTTGTGAGAGTCCTTTTAGCCTGAGTCAACGTGAATGTCTTTTCTCAAGTTTCCTTTTTGTGAGAGTCCTTTTAGCCTGAGTCAACGTGAATGTCTTTTCTCAAGTTTCCTTCTTATGAGCGAGTCTAGGGGTTGGATTTGAGCGTCTTCCACTTACTGCTGTCCCACCTGACAGGAAGTGGGTCATGAGGGGAGTGAATTTTGGGAGTGGAATTTCAAGTCTCTTTGGTCATCAGGAAAGGGAAAATGTTCTGCCCAGGGTTCCCTGTCATTTATTTTGGAGACCTTTGTGATGTGCTGCATGTGCAGGATCCGAGAAGTGGTGGGATCAAGTAGCTCCAGCACCAGTACAGAAATGTCCCTGGTGAGGCCTCGGCCATCCTCCATGGGGCCCTGCTGCCCTTCAGAAAGAACGGAGTGGCCTTTGAGTGCATCATAAACGTGTGACAGGTGTAGTTGGATCACCGTTCTCTTTCTCTCCCTTTTTTTCCTTTTTAATTTGGAAATTCTTCAAGGTGGTCTAACTCAGCATTCAATATATTGATGGGGTAAAGTTGAAGCGATGAGAAGGCCATGGGAGGGTTAGACCTTGGCGTGGGTGAGTGGGGAGACGGTGTCCCGCTGGCTGTCCTTCCTTCATTGCCTCCGCTGCCGCGTAGCCCAGCACAGGCGGTCTGTCTCCTGGACCACTGTCATGCCTCATATTTCTCAGTTGTCTTCTACATTTGATAGATTTTCAATGTTCTCTTTACATTTTCTATTCTAAGAAATCATCTAATACATTCGTGTTTTCTTTCATTCTTTCTTTCATCCTTTTTGTTATCTTTTTCAACCAGGAGACAGGCACACTACTTAACAGAGACATGTTAGAAGGAGGTCTCGGAGTCAGTTCCTCCTCCCCACCCCCTGCTGCCCCCAGCTCAGTAGTAACCACATTCACAAACGATTGGATCCAATTAATAGCAGAAATAACAAAGTCCTATATGCTCTCTGGAGTTTCAAGATCCATAGGTTGAGGGCATACTCTCAGCATACAAAGTCT
>NW_007730098.1:196438-207764 GCF_000696425.1 Galeopterus variegatus | reverse complement strand
CCCGGAGGGAGTCCTCTCCTTCCAGCCTGTTGTTCTCTGCTGTGTTCAGCAATAATAACAACAATTCTGAGCATCCAGTATGTGCTGTGTAAAATGTCACTTTACCGACATTATCTCCAGCTCTCTCAAAGCTCAATTACTAGCCCCCTTTTCAGATGGAGAAATTTGAAATTCATACATGCTACATAATCTGCTCAAGGGCATGCAGTTGGTAAGTGGATGCACTGCGATTCAAACTGGGACCTGCCCCCTAAGCCTGTGTCTTTCAAACATCACTACACCACGCTGTGCCTGCAGATTGCAGCTCACTGGGCACCGTGGGAAGGCATGCAGAAAATGACCAGGACTTTTCTAGTGGCCACTCCCCACGGTTTTGCCCAAGTGTGATACAGAAGATAGACTTCTGGAAGGAATCAGAGGACACAAAAGATGGAAAGTCCCTCAGAAAGCCTCTAGACCAGTGGGTCTCAACCCTGGCCACATATCAGCATCACGTGGAAGCTTTAAAAAAACAATGATGCCCGCATCCCACCACAGACCCTGATGTAATTGGTCTGTGGGGTGGCCCAGGTGTTTTTTTTTACAAGCTGCCCAGGTGATGCTAATGTGCAGCTGGGATTGAGAACCACTGGTCTCTGCATCCCACCACAGACCCTGATGTAATTGGTCTGTGGGGTGGCCCAGGTGTTTTTTTTACAAGCTGCCCAGGTGATGCTAATGTGCAGCTGGGATTGAGAACCACTGGTCTCAGGCAAGGCCAACCATTTCAATATCCAGATGAGGAGACTGAGGTACCAGAGGACACCAGCTGATCCTCTGCTACTAGCCAGCTGCACGACCTGGACTTACCCCTTCCTCACTGTGCAATGAGGACAGTGAATCTAGGGCCTATGAATATGCTCATGGCAAAGGTTCAAACAATAAACAATAAAGCGGGTTCTGATTACCCCTCAGTTACCCTGAAAATTCCGCTTTCTGGACTGGCCCTTTCCCACCTCAGCTTCTGCTGTCCTATTTCCTCTCTGAACCACAGAGTCCACATCAGTCAAATGGGGACAATTCTACCTACACCTGGGGACTGTTGTGAGGACCATCCACAATCATGTTAGTTGAAATTGTTTTGCCAACTCAGGCCAGATGTTAGTTATTCCTGTTAATATTATTCCCCAAGAATTCAGGTCAACTGAGGATCGACTCTGAGATCTAGGGAGGGTGGGACTGACAGCATGAGGTAGTCTTATCTTTGCACTAGGAAGGGACCTAACAGCAGCGACTGACCAAGTTGAACAGGAAGGAGGTCAGGAGAAGACCCCAAATGTGTGGCCTGCTGAAGAGGACATGGAATCCACTCATGCCCCCACTCTTGGCTCAGGCTGCTGCGTGCCCCCCCCACCCCCCCAGTCACTTTTCATTTCCTCAAAGAAGCCCAGCTCCTCCTACCTCTGAGCCTTCCCTGGGGACCACAGCATTGGGGGGCGGGCCCTCAGGAACCCTGGGTATGCACTGTGCCCATGATGATGGCTGAGCCAACAGTCCTGTTTCTCAGATGGGGAGGGTAGGGTGCAGAGAAGTCGGGGTTCACTGGGGGAGGTGCGGCCCCCCAAATGATGTCAATGTCCTAATCCTAGGACCTGGGAATATATTACCTTACACGGCAAAAGGGTCTCTGAAGATATGATTAAGGTTAAGGATCTTGAGATGGGAGATTGTCCTGGTGAGCCCAGTGTAATCACATGTAATCAACGTAATCACAAGGGCTTATAAGTGGAAGAAGCAGATATCATGATGGAAGCAGAGGTGAGAGAGAGAGAGGGAGGTGTGAGGGAGGGAAAGAGGGAGAGGGAGAGAGAGAGAAACACAGAGAGATTTCAAGATGCTATGCTCCCAGCTTTGAAGATGGAGGGAGGGGCCATGAGCTAAGGAATGTGAACATCCTCTAGAAATTGGGAAAGGCAAGGACATGGATTCTCCCCTAGAGTGTCCAGAGGGAATGCAGACCTGCTGACACTGATTTTAGCCCAGTAAGCCTCATTTCAGAGTTCTGACCTCCAGAACTTTAAGGGAGTAAGTTCGGGTTGTTTTGTGGTAGTTTATCACAGCAGTGCTAGGACACTAATATAGCAGGAGAGCCTGGGCTTTGGCTTTGTGTCCAAAGATCTTTTCCACACCTCTGGCAGGAGAGTTAGAATGGCTCCCATGACAGGTGCAGGGATGGCGAGCCTACTGCTGAAGAAAAGACCCTTTCCAGAGCTTGGAGCACCAGAGAGAGCTGGGCTCTGCTTCTGGCTTAGCTCCTAACTCACTGTGTACCCAAGGGCAAGCCTGGTCCTCTCCTGGGGCCTCAGTATCCTCATTGGCAAGGGCTTGAGTCCTTCATTTGTAGGTTCCTACCAGCTTTCACATTCTGGGATGCTATGGGTCCAGTTCTCTAGCCAGGCGCCCCCTGCTAACTTGTGCTGTGGGATAAGCTGTCATTTCTCTAGTGCTTCCAAGGGAGCATAACAGAATGGTGGGAAAACTGGCTCCAGAGGCAGACAGACCTGCATTTGCACCTAGCCATTGCCACTAAGTAACTGTGTGACCTGGGCAAGTTACTTAGCCTTGGAGTCTTGGTGTCCCCATTTGGAAAACGTGGATGATAATTTTTAGCACATATGCTTGTTGGGGGCTAAATCAGATCAGGGTACAATGTGCTCAGCACTGTGCCTGGCTCCTGGTGTGACAATGATGACAATGGGATGCCAGGCTTGGCAACCCTACTGGCAATCATGGCAAACTGCCCAGAGGTGGGTAAGGTGGAGGTGACCAGCTTGGTGGTCCATGGGCTGAAGCTTGGTGACAAGCTGGGAAGGGTAGTGCTTCTGAATGGGGACATCTGACACTTGGTACTGAGCAGGGTGGGAAGCTGGACCCTCTGTACTGCACTTTTGGGGGAGGTAGCCATTCTGAGGTGTGTTTGTGTATCGGGAGTGGTCATTGGGTCAACCCTTGGGACCAGCCTGGGATGCTCATACTTACTCAAATGGGTCACTGGGGTCAGCTTTCTGCAGAGCCATTCTGAGGTGTGTTTGTGTATCGGGAGTGGTCATTGGGTCAACCGTTGGGACCAGCCTGGGATGCTCATACTTACTCAAATGGGTCACTGGGGTCAGCTTTCTGCAGCTCTGGAGGGATCGGGATCCGCTTATAGTACATCTCCCAGTCAAAGGCACCCCTCATGGCATCCCCAGCCTGTGTCTCGTACCGAAAGTCGTCGTGGTCAATCACATCAATCATTGGGCACACAATGGTCTTGCGGTTCCGCGCGATGCGGTCTGAAGAAAGAGATGCCCGTTAGATGAGGCAGGATGGGGGAGCATCTAAGTGCACCACCTTATTCTGCAGCTCACTTGCATTTTTAACATTTCTCCAGGTGATGTCTCTGAACACTCGAGTGTGAGAATCCACGGAGAGGAAGGAAAAGCGCAGGCTTTAAGCAATAAGGAGTAGGGCTCCCATCCCAGTCCTGCCACCCATGATGGGGCCCTGAGGTAGCTGCACAAATAATGTCTCCAAGCTTCAGTATGCATTAGATAATGGGACAAGAAGGGGCTTTGCCTCATAGGTGGTTATAAGGACTAGACACAACAATGTTTGAAAGTGCTTAGCACAGATGTCAGTTAATGATAAGCACCACTGCAGTCAGTGAGCCAATGGACCTCCTTGCAAGAGTTCAGCTCAATTTCTCCAACAGCTGGAGCTATGGAAGAGAGAATGGACTGTCCCAGAATGTTGTGAGTTCCCCAAGACTGGAGGTATGCAAGCACAGCCTGGAGGACCACCACTCTGCAGGAATGTGATAGGCTAGGGGATTCAAGATGATAAATAGAGGCTTTGACCTAGGTGGCTTTATAGTCCCTTTCAGGCCTAGGAGAAACTGATTCTATAACAGTCACTCAGAATTCCAGCTTTGGTTTGCTCTATCCTTCAATGTTTCTCCTGCCATATGTGTGAGCATGTGTGTACTGAATTGAGATGTCCAATGTAGTTATATGTGGCACATGGTAAAAAAAATAGTTTGAGAAATGCTGCTTTCAGCAGTGTATCCCCATGTGTGGACCAGGAGCCACCAGTGCCAGATGTACCTGAAGTGTGTTTAACCCCCCCCATGCCCACCCCCACCCCAGGCCCACTGAATCAGAATGTCTGGGGGTGGGGCTTGGATCTGCCTGTGGACAGGCTCCGGGGGATTCTTAATGATGCTTAAGAACCTACTCCAGGGAAAGATGTAGAGGTGGGACTCCCTAATATTTCGTGGCCACTCAGGGAATTTCACTTCTAAGGAGGGTTGGGGCTGAGGTCACAGTGCTTGGCTGGATGCTGCCTGACTGTGGGAGGTATGAGGTCAAGATATCCTCAGAAGCCAGCATTCCATGGTGCTGTGCTCACCTGGGGACAGAATACCCAGGTTCAAATTCCAGTTTTCTCACTTACTAGCAGTAAAATCTTGGAAAAGCTTATCTGATTCCTCTGAGCCCCAGTTTCCTTGCCAACAAAATGAAGAAGCCAGCATCCATCTCAGGGGGTCTCTGTGAGGACTGAGTGGGACAACAGAGCCAAGCCCAGCACACGATCAGCACACAGCAGGCAGTCTCTGCGACCAGGATCCCTGAAAGAAGCTCAGAAGCAGGAGCTGGAGGGCTGAGCATCTCCCTCGTTCGTTATCTGATTCCTCTGAGCCCCAGTTTCCTTGCCAACAAAATGAAGAAGCCAGCATCCGTCTCAGGGGGTCTCTGTGAGGACTGAGTGGGACAACAGAGCCAAGCCCAGCACACGATCAGCACACAGCAGGCAGTCTCTGTGACCAGGATCCCTGAAAGAAGCTCAGAAGCAGGAGCTGGAGGGCTGAGCATCTCCCTCGTTCTCTTTGCCCCTTTTGTTTTCTCATTTGCAAAATGTGGGTGATAATGGCTGGTCTGCATGCTTTACCACATAATGCCCACATTCAAATGTTAACGTGGTCTAAAAAGCTAAGGACTATTAGAGCCATGATGATGATGATGATGACAATGATGACGAAGGAAATGATGGTCAACGCTGGCTTTCCTATGGGGGTGGCTGAATCCTTCTCAGGCTCAGAAAAGTGTACTCTCCAAAGAAGGCAGAGGGAGCTGTGCATGGAGGGTGTTCATGGTTTCACAAACAAGAGCCATTATGTGCTCTGTCAGCTGCTGATATTAGCAGGGACAGACTTTTAAAGCTATACCACTGGCTCACATTTCTACTGGAAAAAGAAAAAAATAGGGGGGGGATGTTTCTTCCATGTATGTCTGCAGATTATGAAAATTGCCCTCATATATTTCCATAGAAACAGAGTTAAGGGCTATTTAGACTACACGCTCAGCTCTGAGCCCCACCACTTCATTCTCTTTATGAGCCACTGAATGACCCTACAAATGGGCTGTTCCTTAAGGACTATAAATTAGGTAGACAGATGGACAGATGGGTCAGAATAGTTACTTAGTGTATTAGTCCGTTTTGTGTTGCTATAACAGAATACACAGAACTGGGTGATTTATAAAGAGAAACGACATTTATTGCTTACAGTTTCTGAGGATGAGAAGTTCAAAGTCCATCTGGTGGTGGCGACAGTGACCCAGGGGTCTCACATTGCAAGATGGTGGAAGCAGAGAGAGCAGAGAGAAAGACAGACTCTTCTCTTCTTTTAAAGCCCTCAGAAACACACCCCTGACCACCATTTTTAATCCATTCACTACTGCACGGTCCTACAACCCAATCACCTCTACAAGGCCCCACCTTACAATTACCATAATAAGATTTCCCACCCTGTTAACAGTCACAGTCGGGGCTAAGTTTCTAATACATAAAACTTGGGGGATACAACTCAAGCTTCATTGAGTTTTGGGGGGACATGATTCAATCCACTACACTTAGTAATCATTCTTGTGACCTCTCCCTTATATGAGCACTGCTCTTAACAGTCTACACACAGCTTTCCTGTACACTGCCTCATTGGACCTTTCAGATAGGGCCAAGAAGGACAGGGATCATCACCTATGTATTACAAACAGGGAAACTGAGGTTCAAAGAGGTCCAGTGATAGTGCCAGACCTGGAACACAGAGAAATTTTCTGTATAAGGGTGTGGCGCATCTGTGGTTTACACCTGGCTGTGGTCCATTCCCTCATTTTCTGGTAATAATATTTTGATATTTCTTTGGGATACTGCTCCTTCCCCTCTCAGTCCATCAGATGTGGCTGGGTTGACTCCATCCCCTGGTTCCAAGGTGGAGGAGCATGTGGCTAAGGACTGACCCATCAGGGCATTCCATTCCATTGGCCACAGTGACTGGTTCAAAGATCGCCACGTGACCTAAATTGGTCCACATCATGAGTCCCGAGAATGTTTTTCAGAACTATTGAAAAATGAGACCCTTTCTTTTTGCTGGAGTTGCTAAGTTGGTTGGCCATAAGTCTGGAGCTGCTGGTGAAATCTTTAGCAAAATGAGATGATGAGAGGTGGTGGGGGAATCTGCTGAGACTGAAGCCATTATATAAAAATGAGAGTCAAGAGATGGAGGGAGACATTATCCTGATGACATTTCCATTCCCTAGTCCCCCCTGTGGCTGATTGTGGGAAAAATAGTATAATTTAGTCAGGTTCCCTCCACATTTCTTGTAAACAAGTTGTGTGTGGGTGGAGTTAGTGCACATGTGCACCCATGTATCTTTTTAGTTAATTGCTATTGTGTGTTCTTCAGTTGGTGAAGCAGAGCTGGCTGCAGAGCTCCTGTCTAAAAATAGAGCATGTTAAAATTAAGAAAAATAAATTAATTAATTAATTAAAGGAAAAAAATAAAAATAGAGCATGTTTACTATGCTGGCAGCTGCTCAGTTTTGTCTTTGGACTTTGCTGGTAGCAGTTGAACTTCTGAGTTTCTCTGTGGACTGCTTAGCTCATAGTGTTGTGTGTGCTGAACAAAGACCGTTCCTACTTCAACCAAGGCTCCAAGGACCTTTTTGCCGGTTACCTAGCTCATAGACCTGCGTGTGAAGGATTTGTGAAGGGGCTCGAGGGGTCTGTGAGCACCAGACCCCAGCTCTAGCTCTACACTGATGCAGATGGATTCCTAGATAGTCTTATTACGTATGACAACAAATTCCTTTCCTTGCTTATTCTAATGTGGGGTGGATTTCTGCCCCACGATGGAAAAGTTGTTTTGAAGAAGACAATAGTCTGTTCTACTAAAAAAAAAAAGCCTATTTTTTCTTAAATATCCCAGTCTTAATGCTGGTGTCTCTTGATTTTAATCAGGATTAGGGTCCTTTATAAAAACTATAGGATGGATACAGAAACCCCCCCAAACTTACATCATACTTACTAATGAAATACTGAGGTCTTTCCTCCTATGATCAGGAGAAAGGCTGTACACTTTCACAACTTCTATTAGAAATTGTACTAGAATTCCTAGCCAGTGTAATTGCTAAAAAGAAAAAAAGAAATAAAAGGCATAAAGATTGCACACACATCCAGTAAATTACTGGGTTTTTTGTAGAAACATGCTTTCCCCTTTCTTGTCATGTTTCCCCAACCTCTGGCAATCATACACTGCTGTCCTGATTTTTGCCACATCCACATACTTTACTACAATTTACTGAGCTATTTTTTTAAAAAAATCAATTCATTTTTTTAATTACATTTTTCATTAAATTAAATTTATTTTAAAAAGAAACTTTAAATACCATAAATGGAAAATTGGTATCATTTATAATAAAGAACTAATAAATAAAAAATCTCCAACAAATAAAAATAAAATAATGTTCTTGGATATTCGCCAGATACTCCTGTCCTCCCAGCAACTGTGAGCTTAAGGTCTGCTCTCTCTTTGTCATGAAGAAAGATACGGAGACCAACTGAGACTCTCCATCTGAGGTAATCAGAAGAAACGAAAGAACTGGAAAGAAAAATCTTCTCCACACGATCCAACATTACTTAGTCTGAACCACCTGAAATCATCTTAGAGACCACTTAAAACCACTTTCGTCTGGCACACTTAGGTAAACACTGCTCTGGTCACTCTCACTTAAGTCTCCAGAAACTTCTGTGAGATGAAGTGTGTTTCACCTGGCATCTTGTAGGCTGACGCAATTAAAATATATACAGATAAAAGATTGCTACACGTCTACAACCAGAGGCTAGAAGGCTAAAAAACACTCCAGGTCTCTTCTTGCTTGCACACGAAGATTAATATGGCTTCCCTCGCCCTTTCCCACTTCTCTTTGGAACAGTGACTCTATAGAGAGCAGAAATCAATTTGCCCTAATTGAGGGACTAAATCTTCCCAAAAGAGACTTTCTCGGGCAATGAGACAAGATAGCAATAGGCACAATCGTGCTCCAGATATGCTGCTGTTCGTGCAGGAACACTATCTTTAAAAAAGGAGAAAAAAATCCACAGGCATTATCTGTGATCACAGCTTCTTCTTGGCTGGGTTCAACTGGTAGGTCATTAAAACAAGAATGAGATAATCTTCTATACCACACACCACTACTCCCATCAGAGGGAGAAAAATCACCCTGTCCAGCTCTAATCATTGAGGGCCCTGCTCGGGCAGAGCCCCATTGCTAAATCACCCTGAACGCAGATGGCCGCAGTCATTACAGATCAACCAATTAAGGCCTTTGGACAGCTT
Source organism: Galeopterus variegatus (assembly GCF_000696425.1). NCBI lineage: Eukaryota > Metazoa > Chordata > Mammalia > Dermoptera > Cynocephalidae > Galeopterus > Galeopterus variegatus. The sequence goes on along the minus strand of NW_007730098.1, from coordinate 199,072 downwards.
GTGGTAAAGTCAGAGCAATTATTTAGGGACAATTATGCTCCTCCTGTCCTTATTAGAAAGTGCGTTTACACAAAATTAGGACTGTTGCCTTATTTTACCACACTGACTTCTTGGATGTGGCCATTCCGTAAAGTCATACATTTCAGAGCTGGAAGGGACTTTAAATGAAGATGATGATGGTTATGATGATGACAATTGTAGGGAACAATTACTGGGCCCCTGCTCACACACAGAGCTCCCTATTTCATATGCATCATCTCTGACACCTACAACACCATGACAAACCGGGTATTATGGCCCCATTTTATAGAACATACTGAGGCTCAGAGTGTGTGATGTAACCTGCCCAAGGAACATAGTTTTTAAATGACGAAGCCAAGATATAAGACTCACCTTGGCTGATTGTAAAAGAGCACGTTCTTCCTATTGCACCAAACCCCATCTTTGCCTCACTTTACTGAGTCACTTCATTCTATCCAGAGAGGAGGGCCAGAGAAATTAAATATCTTACCTACAGTCATACAGGGAGGCTGCAACATGGCAGGGCTGTAACCCAGTTCAGGGCATTTTCCAGCTTACAATTACCTCCAGCTTCATAAGCACTAGGGCAGGGATGGCAGACTAGCTTCACTGAAGTGCTTACACTGATAGGTTTGTAATGGGTACCTAAAGCTGTGTTAAGAAAGATTCTGAGGCTCTATCCTGGCTCAGCATGAATGTGCCAGAACTGAGAAGAGATGTCTGCCTTGACCCAGCAGGGAGGCAACAGCCCTAATGCCACATACTCATCATCCTATTCCAGGGGCCACCTTGATATTAATACAATACAGAATTGCTTTTTTTGGTCGTTTTCGTGACCGGTAAGGGGATCGCAACCCTTGGCTTGGTGTCGCCCGCACCGCGCTCAGCCAGTGAGCACACTGGCCATTCCTATATAGGATCCGAACCTGCGGCGGGAGCGTCGCTGCGCTCCCAGTGCTGCACTCTCCCGAGTGTGCCACGGGGTCGGCCCAATACAGAATTGCTTTTGCCTTTATTACCCCTATTTAACAAGTCAGAGCCATCAGCAAGAAATAAGGCTGATTCTGAAGGTGGTGAGCCCCCATCATTGTAAGGCTTTAGGCAGGTATTAGAGGAGCACGGCCAGTGAGCTCACAGATGGATCTGCAGTGCATGCACTGATGCCCCACCTGCACCCCGTCATGTTCTTCCAGTGTCTGCCTGCCTGCCTTCCACCTGCCACTCTGCCTAGGGGCTCTCTGCATCCATGTGTCATGCCTCACCCAATGACTATAGTTTGGTGGAGAACTGCCCCTGCTCCCTTGCCCTCAGGAGGGATAACCCTGAATAATGCTCTATGCTGGCTCCCGGAATTCCCAGTGGGATCGGGTGTCATTGCCTGCAGTGGTGCCTATCACAGGCACTCTTACTGGCTGCCTCTCCTTCCCCTTTTCACTTCCCCAGTCTTTTGCTGGTGCTTACTGAAATCTCCTCCCAAATGTACTACAGACGGTCCCTGACTTATACGATGGTTCGACTTAAAAATTTTCAGTGTTATGATGGGGCAAAGGCGATACACATTCAGTAGAAGCTGCTTTGAGTACCCAAACAACCATTCTGTTTTCAGTACAGTATTCAATAAATTACATGAGATAGTCAACACTTTACTATAAAATAGAATTTGTGTTAGATGATTTTGCCCAATTGTAGGCTAACGTAAGGATTCTGAGCACATTTAAGGTAGGCTAAGCTCAGCTATGATGTCAGTGGTTCAGGTGTATTAAATGCATTTTGACTTGATATTTTCACCTTAGGATGGGTTTGTTGGGACATAACCCCTTTGTAAGTTGAGGAGCATCTGTATTTTCACACTAATCCTTATCTCAGGATCTGCTCCAGGAAACCCAAACTCAGACAGATTCCAAGCAGCAGGTATGACTTAAAACATCTACAAAGCTGAATGTGTGATTCTATGAAGCTTACAGAGATAATTTCCATCCAGCAACACATATGGTTATGATGATGACAATTGTAGGGAACAATTACTGGGCCCCTGCTCACACACAGAGCTCCCTATTTCATATGCATCATCTCTGACACCTACAACACCATGACAAACCGGGTATTATGGCCCCATTTTATAGAACATACTGAGGCTCAGAGTGTGTGATGTAACCTGCCCAAGGAACATAGTTTTTAAATGACGAAGCCAAGATATAAGACTCACCTTGGCTGATTGTAAAAGAGCACGTTCTTCCTATTGCACCAAACCCCATCTTTGCCTCACTTTACTGAGTCACTTCATTCTATCCAGAGAGGAGGGCCAGAGAAATTAAATATCTTACCTACAGTCATACAGGGAGGCTGCAACATGGCAGGGCTGTAACCCAGTTCAGGGCATTTTCCAGCTTACAATTACCTCCAGCTTCATAAGCACTAGGGCAGGGATGGCAGACTAGCTTCACTGAAGTGCTTACACTGATAGGTTTGTAATGGGTACCTAAAGCTGTGTTAAGAAAGATTCTGAGGCTCTATCCTGGCTCAGCATGAATGTGCCAGAACTGAGAAGAGATGTCTGCCTTGACCCAGCAGGGAGGCAACAGCCCTAATGCCACATACTCATCATCCTATTCC
>NW_007730098.1:169896-196428 GCF_000696425.1 Galeopterus variegatus | reverse complement strand
CGCGCTCAGCCAGTGAGCACACTGGCCATTCCTATATAGGATCCGAACCTGCGGCGGGAGCGTCGCTGCGCTCCCAGTGCTGCACTCTCCCGAGTGTGCCACGGGGTCGGCCCAATACAGAATTGCTTTTGCCTTTATTACCCCTATTTAACAAGTCAGAGCCATCAGCAAGAAATAAGGCTGATTCTGAAGGTGGTGAGCCCCCATCATTGTAAGGCTTTAGGCAGGTATTAGAGGAGCACGGCCAGTGAGCTCACAGATGGATCTGCAGTGCATGCACTGATGCCCCACCTGCACCCCGTCATGTTCTTCCAGTGTCTGCCTGCCTGCCTTCCACCTGCCACTCTGCCTAGGGGCTCTCTGCACCCATGTGTCATGCCTCACCTAACGACTATAGTTTGGTGGAGAACTGCCCCTGCTCCCTTGCCCTCAGGAGGGATAACCCTGAATAATGCTCTATGCTGGCTCCCGGAATTCCCAGTGGGATCGGGTGTCATTGCCTGCAGTGGTGCCTATCACAGGCACTCTTACTGGCTGCCTCTCCTTCCCCTTTTCACTTCCCCAGTCTTTTGCTGGTGCTTACTGAAATCTCCTCCCAAATGTACTACAGACGGTCCCTGACTTATACGATGGTTCGACTTAAAAATTTTCAGTGTTATGATGGGGCAAAGGCGATACACATTCAGTAGAAGCTGCTTTGAGTACCCAAACAACCATTCTGTTTTCAGTACAGTATTCAATAAATTACATGAGATAGTCAACACTTTACTATAAAATAGAATTTGTGTTAGATGATTTTGCCCAATTGTAGGCTAACGTAAGGATTCTGAGCACATTTAAGGTAGGCTAAGCTCAGCTATGATGTCAGTGGTTCAGGTGTATTAAATGCATTTTGACTTGATATTTTCACCTTAGGATGGGTTTGTTGGGACATAACCCCTTTGTAAGTTGAGGAGCATCTGTATTTTCACACTAATCCTTATCTCAGGATCTGCTCCAGGAAACCCAAACTCAGACAGATTCCAAGCAGCAGGTATGACTTAAAACATCTACAAAGCTGAATGTGTGATTCTATGAAGCTTACAGAGATAATTTCCATCCAGCAACACATATGAGGACGGTACTTTAAAAACGTCATGGAAAAATGGAATTAAGATAATATGAATCTTTCCATGAACTTTTTGAAGACCCCTCACAGTTCCTTGCACCCAGTTTCTAGAAGTAATAGCTAACACTTGTTTAGTACTCACCTGCACCACTAACCCAGGTGCTTTACATCTATTTAATCATTTAATATTCACAAAAAGTCTGTGGGGCAAGTGGCTGATTAATATCCCCATTTTCCTGATGAGGAAACTGGGGCACAGAGAGGTTGAGTAACTTTTCCAAGGTCCACACAGTTAGTAAGTGGCTGGTTTTGGATGAAAACCCAGGCAATCTGGCTCCAAAGTCTGAAGTTTTCTTTGTTAAACTTTATTTTTTTTTTAAATCAAGAATCATTTCAAACATATGTAAAAAAATAGAATAACGAGCATCCCCATGGACCCATCACTCCGCTTCAGAAACGATCAATTCCTGGTCACTCTTGTTTAGTCTCTGCCCCTGCCCATGGGATGATTCTGAGGCTAATGGAGCCTGAAATTGTAACCATCCTGCTGGAAGAGGAGAAAAGCCAAGGGGATAATGCAGAAAGATATTACAACTTCAACTTGTATAACTCTTTTTCTTCTCCCAAGTGAGGTGTCTCAGTGCTGGGCACACAGTTATCTTCTTAGGAAATACCTGATTATCCCATTGGACTCCTCCCAAAGCCAATACAAAGAGGATGGGACAGTATCATCAATTCTGGTGTTACCAGAGAGGAAACTGAGGCCCGGGGAAGGGAAGGCCTTGCCCCAAGTCTCTCAGCTGGTGAGGTCTGAGTGAGGACAAGAACTCAGGGCCCGTGCTTCCCAGAGTCCTCACTGTACACGCTGCCCTGAAGACACACACATACGTGCACACACACACACTGCGGCTTCTCTGCGGCCTGTGGCCCTCTTGCTTCCTATCTAGAAGCGGAGCCTCTCCCTCCTGTCTGGCCTGAAGGGCTGTTAGGACTTTCGGGATGGTTCTACCTGGAGGGTTTTGGCACAAGGAGGAGCTGCCCTCAGAGGAGTAGTTGAGGGTTGAATTGTGTCCTCCAAAAAAGACATGCTCAAGTTCTAACTCCCAATATCTGTGAAATGTGAACTTATTTGGGAAAAGGGTCTTGGCAGATGTAATCAAGTTAAGATGAGGTCATACTGGATTAGGGTGGGCACTAATTCAGTGACTGGTGGACTTTTGCTACCAATATTTTATCTGTCTACCTACCTACCTATCTATTTTTGCGGCTGGCCAGTGCAGGGATTGAATCCTGGACCTTGGTGTTATCAGCACCACACTCTAACCAACTGAGCTAACTGGCCAGCCCTACCGGTGTACTTTTAAGAAAGAAATGTGGGCACACAGACACACCAAGAGAACAGCATGTGATGATGGAAGTAGAGATTGGAGTGATGTGTCTACAAGCCAAGGAATGCCAAGGACTGCCGGCAACACCGGAAGCTAGGAACAGGTAAGGAGACTTTGGAGAGAGCACGACACTCTGATTCTGGACTTCTAGGCTCCAGAACTGTAAGAGAATAAACTGCTGCTGTTTTAAGCCACCCAGTTTGTGGTTCTTCATTATGGCAGCCATAGGAAACTAATACAGGAGTGATGAGATTCTCACACACTGGCATAGTGACAGTGACACGGTGTGAATAAGGCCCTGGTCCAGGCCTCTGCTGTGCTTTGTCTGGACCTCTGCAGTCCATGGCCAACTGCAGTAGCAAGTACTCTGCCCCTTTTCATCTAGTCTGCATGTAGCAGTTCAGGTGCTCTCTGAAGAGAGAAGTAAATTGCATCTGTCACCCTTCCACCCCCCTGCTTAAACTCCTTCAGTGGCTTCCCATGGCTTTTGGAAGAATGTCCAATATCCTTACCAGGGATAAAAAGACTATGCATAGTCAGTTCCTGCCCCCTCTCCAGCCTTGTCTTGCTCCTCCCATCCTCAGTGCCCCCTCTCCTGTCATCTTACAGGGTTCAAGCCCCTTCATGTCTCCTTTGGCCTTGGGATCTCCACCCGTGCTGGTCCTTCTGCCTGAATTGCCCCAGATCCCAAGCCTCTCCGCACGTTTCCCCCCAATTAACTCTTGCTCATCCTTTAGATCTCAGTGCAAACTTTAACTCCTTGCAAAAGCCTTTCTTGAACTCCCAGACCAGAGCAGGTCCCTACGTTGGCCTGTTGCAGAGTCCCAAAACTTGTTGTTCATGGCAGCTGGCTGCGATCACTGTTAAGTATCCATGGAGTTCCTCACTTTGTCTCCCTCACTAGGCTCTATGATCCACAAAGGCAAGTTCTGTGAGCACTGCGCACCAGCATGTCCCTTGTGCCTAGCGCTGGAGGCTTCTGTGAATCTCCGCTGAGTCTCCTCCATCATTTCCTCTGGTGTTTCCTCACCAGCCCTGTGAGGGAAGCAGGCTGCAGTTCATTATCCTCACTGCAAGAAGGAGGGAAATAAGTCCAGAAAATGTTGTTTCTTGTCCAAAGTTACACAGCCAGCAAGTTAAGTGCCAAAGACAGAACTCGGATTGGTTTGTTCAGGAATCTTCGCTGCACTGTGTAATCATATTAATTCTCAAGTAGAATACACCAGCGTTTCAATCTCTGATGCCCTGAGCCTTGCAGAAAAACTCCTGCTGGGAAGCACCAAAAATAAAGGAGCTCTTTGTGTCCCATACCCTGGCAGGACACCAAGCATCTGGGAGACAGCCCCGTGGAGAGAGTGAGGGAAGAGGAGGAGAAGGGAAATAGGAGGCAGGTCACAAGCCAGATAAATCAGCATCAGCCCCACAGTTGGTTCTCTGGCCTCTGAGGGCATCACTAATAACGTGGAGGCCGCGGCAGAAGAGGCTGCGGTTGGCACACTTGGCCTGACTTCTGGGACCTGTAGGTGTTCCGGGTCTTGTCATGTCTTGGCTCTGCTGGGCTTCTGGCTATTAAAGTGTCATAGCTCATATGTTTCCTGGGATAGATTTATTCACTTGGAAGTCTTAGGCAGTGTATTCTAAGGCACTGGCAATCCTTTTGGAGAGAAGGGAGGGCACATGGTGTTCAAAAGCATCACCCTTTGTTCTGTTTTGATACACCGGTGTTTCTAGCCAAAGGACAAATTTTAAGAGGAGGTGGGCCCTCACCTTTATTGTTATCACTGTCATCATCACGATTTCTGTTAGGTGCTTACTGTATGCCTAGGCACTGTGTCATGTGCTGTTAGATACACTGTCTCATTTCATTCCCACAACTCTAGTAGGTAGGCACTATCAACACTCCTGTCTTAGACAAAGGGAAACTGAGCCTCAGAGAAGTTCTGTGGGACTCTATGTTCAGACAGCTGGCAGGAGTCATACCGGGTGTTTGCCATTCCACAGCTGGCATTATTAACCATGCAACTGCACACCTTTCAGTGCCCCTGGTCTCCCCATTCTGCCTGGCAGGTACCAATTTCCAGCCCTACTACCCAAACCTTCTGGGATGTCCAGGTCTTTCACATGCTTGAAAAACTATTTACAGAAAGGTAAATATAAATAGCAGGGAAATTAGAAAGACGGATCAGGAAGGAAAGCTATGATTATACCAGGATGGGTTTTGGCAAGTGAAATGCACAGACATTTAAGAATCGTTTACAGTTTGGAAAAGGAAAACAGACCAGCCCTTCTGGAAAGACATACTTTTCTTGCCCCAAGTCCCAGGAAGAATTTCAAAGAGCGGTAGTGCTGAAAGGAACTCAGAGTTCAGCTAGAGGACCATCTTCATTCTCCTTTGGCAGGGGTCTGCGCATAAGACAATCTAAGGCATAATGGACACTTTTGATGTGTGGCTTTGGAAAACCAGCAGTTTCTTTTTTCCCCTTCCCTTTCCCTCTTCCCTTCCTCCTCCTCTTCTTTCTTTTTGATAACAGCTTTACTGAGAGATATAATTTACATATCATGCAACCCATCCATTTAAAGCATACAGTTCAGTGTCAACCAGTTAGTTCTTGCACAGCTGAAAGCAGTGAGCCAACTGCACCTCAGTGAGGGCATTTTTGCTGGGGAGAACTCAGTTCAGTTTAATCAAGAATGCACTTACCGAGCTCCTGCTGTGTGTCAGAATGGTGCTGAGGACGTCTTTTTCTGTTGATCTAACACAGTGGTTTTCAAAGCGTGGTCCCAGACCAGATGAATCGGCATTATCTAGGAACTTACTAGAAACACCAACTCTTAGGCCTCACCCAATACCTTCTGAATCAGAGGGGTGGGGCCCATGGACCTGCATTTTCACAAGCCTTCCAAGTGATTCTTAGACATGCTCAAAGTTTGAGAACCACTGATGTAACAAAATGTAGAAGGTGAACTCAGAGAAATAAATCTAGCCCATCCTGGTCATATAAGGATCTCCAAATGATTAAAAACAGAACCGATGTTGCCCAATAGAAAAATGGAAAAACTGAAGATCTTCAAGGGATCCAAGACTATTTGCTACACCAACCCCAGCAAACCTGCGAGGGGGATGGGTGCTGGCTCAGGTGCCCTCCCATCCTTCCCCCTGTCTCTCAGGGTCCCCAACCTGGCCTGGCCTACCCTCCCTCCCAAACTCCTCCCCTCTTTTTACCTGCAAGTGTGAAAAGATCTGACAAATGAATGCACCCCCTGATGGGACTCACAGCAAGGGTTTTCAGACCTCAGCCCTAAGAATCCTAGTGGAACTGATTTTCACACAGATGCCCAGGCAGCATCATAGAGTCTGATGCTATGCCCTGGGAACAATGGCTTTCAAACCTTTGGAGTATGACCCCTAAAAAGAAATACATCTTACATCATGACCTGGAGTACACATGCATACAAATATATGCACATATGTAACTGAAATACACAGTGTAATACACTGGGATATATTTTTCCTATTCTATCCTCCTGTAGTCCACTTTTGTTAAAAAGCTGCACATGATGACTCTGTAACCTGATTTCATGACCTTCTAGTGAGTCTACTCCTGCAATCTGAAAAACCCTGGCTCAGGGCATAGTGTGGAACCTACAGTGTTAAAAGATGCCCCACTTGATCCTGAGGTGGGTGGTTCTTGGCCATGGCCCCTTACCTGAGGCTGGTTCTCCTTCATGACATCCCACTGCTGCTATTGCTATTATTATTGGGCATCTGAGAATGCACAAAAATGTACCTGGAGACCAGTTCTATAAACAGGACTGTCACTGCATTGCTTATCTCAATAGGTCACTGATAGAATTATTTTCTGTTGATTTGTGATCTCTGGGATACCAATGGGTAGAGAAAGCTGTTACTCCCACATGGCCAATTTCCTTCTGCCAAAGACTTCAGAGAGCATATTTTAGGTGTCTTTCACTGTAAGAGCTGCCAGGAAAACATGCATATCAGAGCTTTCGGCAAATATGGGCCTATTTTCTTGGCAGCTGGAAAACATCAAGGACAAGCACATCTGAGGTAACTGGACCTAAACCCTTTGTCAAAGGCCAACATAGCTCCAACATCTGGCTGACTCTCCTAATTCAGGGGTTCTCAACTCCCTGTGACTTAATGCCCCTTTATGTAACTGCTGTTTTGTATGGTGTCTTTTAATATCTTAATGTAAAATTCATAAATAATATACCCTGCCTAACACCTATCATGAAACAATTCTATATAATGCCCAACTGTGATATAAAAGAGAAATAATAAAATATCATGTGTTTCACTATGTAAATGTTTGGGATGACTACAAGGAGTTAGATAAGTAGCTAAATGCTCGTACCTGTAAGTGCCATATCTCAGAATACACATTATTTCTCCTAACAGACTGGTACAGTGTGCTGGGTTGGCACCTCAAGTACCTTTATTGATGATGTGATTTTCCAAAATAGTGAATAACTTCTGGTGGAGTTTCTACCTCGACAAATACATCTGCCCTTGATATCCATGCATTCCTGGACCAGTCAAAGCAGTGGTATACCTGGGGACGGGAGTGGAGAGCAAAGAGGTGGAGACAAGCCTTTCAATGGGATCCACGTTGGGGAGAATACCGTACTTGTCTGTAAGCTGTATTGGGAGACAGTTGGCAACAGGGGACGGGAAATGAGAGGGGGAGTTTGGGTGAAATGCTAATGGCCACGTTCCAGTAACAAAATGAATTTCTGGGGGAAAATTTAGGGAGAACAGGAATGTCTAGTGAGATTACAAGTGGGCTGCTGTGGAGTACGTGATGTAAAACCCCTCCTCTGCCCCTTCCATCAGTGAAATCTAAAGTCCTCCCTGATATTTTTGTGCATGTGGATTCTGTCAGGGGACTACAGGAGTTGCCAGGCTCTCCATCCAGGGTGAAAACAGAGTGAGTTCTTAGAGCTGAAGCCAGAGGACAAGAAGCAGCTGACCCTGACTTACACCTACCGGTCACCAGGCACTGTCCTAGGCACTTGGCAGACCCCACTCCACACTGGAACCTTCACCACCGCCCTATGAGGGTCAACTGCTTGATACATGGGGATGGACTCTCAGTGGGTCTGTCATTGCCCAAGGCCACACAGCTCATGGTGCTGTCTCCAGAATTCAAGCCCAAGTCTGTCTCTTTTCACTGTCCCTTACAATCAGGGGCCTCCTCGTCTGATGGCTTAGATTAACACGTTAAGTTGATTTCTCTGGCACGTTCCTGAAAACGAATGGTGACCCCCAACCTAAAAACAGACTATACACCTTCCTCAAACATTTGCTTTGAAACTACAAGCCTCTCTGTTCTTTGGCATCACTTTATGAATTACCCAACTCCTTGGGGTACAAGTATTTGGGCTGAACATGCCTTTGGCGATTTTAAGAATGAATTACTCTCCTTCGAGCAATCACATCCACCAGCCAGCTCCCAGAAATAGAGAGCACTTTATCACACAAATTAACTCCTCTCCCTTATTCTGCAGAAGACAAGTAATCTATTAAAAAAGAGATGCTATTGTCTAAACAGGCAGCCTTGTCTGAACTTTTAATTTCAACTAAATGCCTTTGTCCCTTTTCAGTGGGTGGGCAGGACAATAAATCTGTTTAGTAATCAGACGACAAATAAAAACACTCCACAAACCACTATTGTCAAGTTAATTACAGCCTCCCCTGTTTTCTGAAAGTGACTCCCCGCCAATCAGCTGCAAATGAGAAGAGAAGGCCTGGTCCCTTGCACTTGGCCCACTCTACTTTTTTACCCAGTTGGAGCCCATCCAGGGGGCAGATTCACAGGCAATTCCAATTGTGGGTTCTTGGTAGCTGCTTTTAAATTATGTCAGGTTGTCAGGTGTTGGAGAGCAACATGTGTTTCATTTAGGACGCTGGCTTCCATGCCTATCATTTAAGGTGTTATTAAAAAAGAAAAAAAAAACAACATTCTTCCACTTCAGCAACAGTGTCGGCCTGTCAGTTTCGTATTTGTCAAAGGGCAAAAGTGTTCTCCTGGGGGAAATTTTCCTGCTCAGTGCACAGGAAGAGAAAGCTAAACATATGTCAGAGCTTCCTTAGCACCCCCTCCAAACACCACTGCCCCCTTTTCCCCCACAAAACCCCACCCCAAACCAATACTGAATATTCGGAAACCTCTCCTTTGGGGCCTCTTCCCTCTCTGCTTCCGCATTGGTTAGCACCAGAGCAGGAACTGTGGGATCTTTAGCTGCTTACAGAAATGTCCTCGCCAGGGATGGTGTACACTGGTCTTCTGGCCTCTAATCCCTCACCTCTCATCCCATTCCCACTGTTGCTACAGCATAGGTCTATTCACGTCATGTGGAGACATTTCAGGTCTTTCAGTAATGGCCAGAGCCCACCTTTCCAGGCCCATCTCTCTTCTGAATCCTACGCCTGATCCACCCTCTGCAGACATCACTTGACTAATGACCTTGCCTTTGTGCCTTTACTCTTGTAAATCCCTCAGCTCAGATTAGCCTTCTCTGCCTCTCTATCCCAGGGAATCCTATTCTTCCCTCCATGCTCAGCTCAAAGACCTCCTGAAGCATCATCTGCATGAACGATGCTCTCCTCTGAGGACCACTGAGAGCAGCACATGCTCCAGTCATAGCTCTTTTTGCATTCTGATGCACATTCTGGTTTGGACTTGGGTCCATCTGCCTGGCAGCAAGCTTTTGGGGGAGAGCAGGACCTAGAGTGATTCATCTCCCTCACAGCACTTGGCACATGGGAGGTGCTAACAGATGTCTGGTGAATGACCTTGATTTGATATATTTTGCTTATCATTTGCTGCTTTTATTTTTAAAAATCCATACACACCATGTGCTTCCAGAGGACTTGGCATGTCACCCAAGGGAAGATGTAAAGCACGTAAGGGAGGCCCTGCCATCCAGGTATTCACTTGTAAGTATCCAAACATAGGAAGTAGCACTGGGAAGCAAAAGTCATCTTCCCAATGGGATATTTATCAATGAACTGACCACTCATGACATTTCCACTCACACATCACTCCCCACTTAACAAAAGGTTATATCTCTGTCCATCACATCCAAGTCTGTTTGTGAGACAGCTGTTTCAGATGTGACCACCTAGCAATATAACATGAACTGATTATAGTCACTACAGAGGGAGCAGCAGATGCAAAGGCCCTGAGGTAGACTGGGCACGACCTAAAGCAGTCACTGATTTTTTTGGTAGTGTTGTTAGATGTTTAAGCCCATTTTTTAAAGATAGATACTGGCACAAAATCATGTTAGGATATGCTGATATTCAGACATCCTGCAGGGGAAGAAACACCACAATTGTTTCAAGTGGTCTCCATTTTTAAACATAAAGAATTCTGGATATTTCATTTTTTTCTTCCCAAAATGAAATTGTTTTATTGTAATTCTAAATATGATGTAGCTTTGTAAAATTAAAATTTTAACCATCATGGAAGCATGTAACATCTGAGTGACAAGCCACTCACACCCATTAGAGATGGCCACACTTACTAGCTTGCTGTATTTCTCACCTAATTTCCTGATGTTTCATGCATATTTATTTATTTCTTCTGAAACCTTCTCTTTTCCATTTAATAATATGCCACAATCATCTTTCTATATCAGTACATGTATATCTAGCATGTCCTTTTTTTTCACTATCTCACTTGATCCTCAAATTAACCCAAAAGCTTGCTGCCAGGGGGTGCTAAGGAAAGGGAGGAAGCCCTACTTAGGCTGACACAGGGACTATGGGTGGGAGAGGTGGAGTACTTTGGCCAAAGTGATAGACTAGACAACTGGGCTCTCTTTCTATGTAGGTCACACCCTGTCCCTGATACCGTGCTCTCTGCCTCCAGAAGACAGGACTAGAACCAGAAGGCAAGCTTTGCAGAGAGCTACAGTTCAGCTCAATGGAAGGAAAGAACTTTCTAATAATAAGAGCTGTCTGGCAAAGGAATGGGATATCTCATAAGACAGTGAGTGAGTTATCACTGGAAGAATTCAATCAGAGGTGAAACTTATTATGCACACCATAGAAAAGACTCAAATGTTGGAGAAATGGTTGAACCACATGGCCTCAAAAGCCTCCTCCAGCACTGGAATTGTGTGATTCTACAGTCCCAAGATGATAGGCCTAACTGTACAACCAGCTCTAAGAATGGTAAAAATCCAGCCTTGAGAACTTTAACCTGATAGCTCCTTCTGAGATACATTTAGTAATCAGCATAGAGAGAATGTAGTTTTATTTTCATAAGCTGTAGCCTATTTTATCTACCCCTGTAATTTTCTCTCTGCCCCAGCTGTGAGCAACTTTTACTTTTCAATGCTGTTTTCGTTTTATTTGTCAAAGGACAGAAAACACATGGAATGCTTCCTCCAGGGAACTCTACAATGTGGCTGTGTGTATGAAGCAGCGTGGGTTGGGAGTTCTGTGCATTCTGAATCCAGGCCAATGATGGACAGAGATTTTTCCAGTCCCCTGGTTGTGCATGAGCTGCTCTATGCCCATATATTCCAATATGTTAGCGCATGCTCAAACGTGAACATGAACCAACACCCCCACCCCCACACCTAATGACCATTGCTGGGAGAGGGGTGCCCTGTGAGAACAGAAATTGCTGCTTTAGCCAGGGTATCATAAGCTCAAAACCAAACAAGGAACACTGGCCTGGACACACTGTGGCAAGGGACTCTGAGCCCTGGAGAGGCACCTTGTTCTCACATAGGGACCCAGATGGCCATCTGGGTTGCAGAGCCATAGATTATCACCCAGAGGCCAGGTGGTGTGGTCTGAGATGTGCCAGCAGTGCCCCATGCCTCCTCCATTTGGGTCTGTCACAGTGGCTGACTTTCCACATTGGTGACACCATTCTTGTGGGTTACCACTGCCTACCACTTAAAAAATTACTGATTTGATCACTACACATTGCATACAGGTATTGAAATATCACACTGTACCCTATAAATATATACAATTATTACATGTTAATTAAAACTAATAAAAGCAAAAAATATATACAAATAATATATACTTATTTTGGAAATTGTTGAAAGTCAGATATGAAAAACTAAAAATATTGCCAATGACTCCACTGTCTAGGTCGCCTTTTTTTTTTTTTTTTAAGGAATGAGGTTTGTTCAATACAAAGAATTGACAACATATTCCTATAGGATAATCAAATGAGTCATCATATTTATATGTGACATTCTTCCAGATGCATGGGGAGATACTGCTATTGATTGTTGAGAAAGATCAAGTAACAGGAAGACAACAGGACAAACATTTTTCTTAGACTTGCTCATTTTTCAGGACTGATATATAATGCCTTTTTTTCTCTGAGGGATTTGGCATATGTTCTCTGCTGTGTCTCAAATTAATTGCTTTGAGGTTTCCCTTCCAGGGAGTGCAGCTTGGTGGTAAGTATTTTGCTGCGTTGGTTCTCCTCAAGAACTTTCTTAACCACTATGGGTTTGGTGTGCTCTATTGCTTGCCTGGTTGTGGAGGCAGTGTGGGGCTGACCCGTGGCCCCCATCTCAGGACACCAGGAAGCTAGATGGCCTTTTTTTTTTTTTTTTTTTTTTTTTTATATATAGGATCCGAACCCGTGGCCTCGGCACTATCAGCACCACACTCCTTTTTTAATACTTCACAGTCTGTTGGGGTTTTCATGTCCTGTTAGTAGAAAATTCCCATGGTTCAGAAGGTCAGCCTTCCTTATTCCTTATTGCACAGTTCAGTGCAAAAGAACATTTAACTAAGTCTCAAGTATTTTCCAGGGATGGTGTGAGCTGATCAGAAACCTAGATAACCAAGCTCAGGCCCCAGGTCTATTGAGGAAGATATTTCTGCTACAAGAACAACATGAACAGCTGACATATATTGAGAGTGTACTCTGTATTTGACACAGTGCAAAGCATTCTAGAAGTATTATCTCATTTAATGTCCACAATAATCCTGCAAGGTGGAACTGTCATCCCCATTTTAGGGATGAGAAAAGCAAGTCTTGAAGAGTTGGAGTATCCTGTATACTCCTAGTAAGTGGCAGAGCAGGGACTTGAATCCAGATCAGTTTGACTCCAGAGCCTGCACTCCTAGCCACTGTGCTTTACTTTAATAGTGGAAGCCTATTCAGATAAACAGTACTCTAAGAATGGGTTAACTTTGGGGAGTGGGACCAGGGGCAATGGAGATCTCCTAAGCAGAGTTTCAATGGACTTTATCCAGGTGGACATTCTAGGAAGAAAGAACAACCCCATACAAAGGCACGGAATCTTAAAACAGCAGAATACACTGGGAATTAGAATGAAATGTCTTCTCACTAATGATAAATCTTGTTTATAAACAATGAAGAGATAATTCATAATTTATTTCAATTGAAAAGGTACATTTCTTAAGTACGTATGAGTATCAAATATAGGCTTTTCTAAGAAACAAAAATTTAGCCTTTAAAGGATTAAGACACAAACCCCCTCCTGGAAAGGAGAACATGTTAAATCTCTAAAACCTAGCAGGAAATAAATGATTGGATCAATCACCTTCTTTTCTTCAAGATAGGATTATTTTTTAATAAATGAGAAATACATAAACAAATTTTCCTTTTAAAAGGAAATAAAACATTACAAATATAAGAGAGGGTAAAGATTCTTTTGGCCATGACCTTTGATCCTGATTCACTGTCTCACAGATAACCATTGTTAGCAGGTTGGAGTATATCCTTCTATGTCTTTTTCTACATGTTACACACACATATACATACACACTGCAAAGAGAGTATTGGTTTTGTTTGAGTGCTGTGTTTACATAAATGGTTATGCAATTTGCTTTCTTTAAGTTTTACAATACATCTCAGAGCTCTGTGTATGTCATTTAGATCCAGTACTTTGTATTTAATAGCTGCATCATATTCCACATTATAGATATGTCATAGTTTATTCTCCTTCCTCTACTGATGAATATTTAGATTGCTTCTAATTTGGTACTATTGCAAATAGTGCTGCAGTAAGCATCCTTATGTATGCTCATAGTATGAACAATGAATATTTCTCTAGGCTAGACACTGAGAAGTAGAGTTCCTGAATTATAGGACATATACATTAACTTTTTTTTTTTGATTACTTCCAAATTGCCCTCTGAAATGGCTTTCCCAATTTTTAGTCCCATCAGCAGTTCCTGTTTAGAATGGTAAGAATCCTGGGAAGGAAGGTGGGGTGGAGTGAGGAGAAAAGGTATATTTTAAATGGCATATTCAATCTAATAAAACATTTAGAAAAGTAATAAGTGTTTTCATAACATGAACTAGATGAAGTAGAGCTGGACAAAGTCTTGGCTTGGGGTGATACACAAAAGGGTGGCCTCTTTCAAAGAGAGGACCATACGCTGCCCCCCTCCAAGAAATCTCTGGTGGGGGGTGGGCAAAGGATAGGTCTTGCCAGTTTTTTAAAGGGAAGTAGCATTAAAAGAAAAAAGAAAAAAAAAAAAGGAAACAGAGCCCAGTTAGGATTTGCATGAAGGTCACTGATTAAAGGCTGGGAAGAAGGGGGCCAAGCAGGCAGACTACTCTCTTCCTGGGCCTCGGGGGCCACTTGTGTTTTAGGAGGCACGTCTGGTCACCATCAAAACACATGGCTGGGCATAAATTCTCTGGGGCCAGAGGCAGGACTGCTTCACCCACATCATAAATCACTACCAGGGTCAAACACTCCCACCCACCGGGTCTGAGTGAGAGGTCTTGTCTGTCTCTGACGGCCCTGGATTTCAGGGGTGAAATGCGGTTCCAGTGATAAAGGCTGCCTCTGCAGACAGTGGTGAGGAAGGTGCATCTGCCACGGTGTTAATAGCTTATGAAGGAGGAGACAACCCTTCAGAAGAGGGCCTCGCTCTGTTCCAAAGTGTGCACCAATTAAGATGATTACTGGTTTCCTTACAACGCAAGTACTAATGGCCTGTCACACTCTGGCATATTTTTCTTGGTAACCTTCAACTACGAATGATTAATAAGGCTCTTGTGGCATGGCTCATACACATGCAGGCGGAAATCAGGGGGGAAAAACCAACACAAAACTCTGATGAATGCACACTAGTGAAGCAGAGCTTGTGAAAACAGGTTCTGAAGGACTGTGACTGTTTGGACAGCCCAGCCACAATTAGTGGCGGTAAACGTCCTGAGAATGCTCTGAGGAATTAGGATGAGCACTAGCCATGTGACCCTGCAAAAGCCACTGCCCCTCTTTAGGCCTCAGTGTTTGGTCTGTCAAGTGGGGATAGTAACCCCTTCCCTGCTTTTCAGGTGGGATGTTTGTACAGAAGGTGCTCACGGATGCTTAGAGGGGGCACATCATCATTGTGAGCAGTAGTAAAAATGAAAGGGAGCACACAGATGGGGATAGTAACCCCTTCCCTGCTTTTCAGGTGGGATGTTTGTACAGAAGGTGCTCAAGGATGCTTAGAGGGGGCACATCATCATTGTGAGCAGTAGTAAAAATGAAAGGGAGCACACAGTAGGAGTACAGCACTGTGATTAAGAGTGAGGCTCTAAAATCAGGCAGACTTAGATGGAATGTCTACCTTTCTCTGCATAAGTAGCTTTTGTCAAGCTACTTAAATTTTTCTAAGCCTCAGTTTTCTCAACTGAAATGTTCTAACAATAGAACCCTTTTTCTCAGGGTGTTACGGTGATATACAAGAGGGTGTGTGCAGAACGCTCAGCAAGCCCAGTGACTGAGACAGACTGAGCATCAGCACTTGTTAACTGCGGTTTTTATTATTGTTGTTGTGGTTTCCAAGCCAGGGAAGATGGCATCAGCCTTGGAGCTTCCAAGGAGACTTTACCTCCCCAATTTACATTGACTAGAGACACTTCCCCCCATGTAGGACCCTTTAAATCCCATTTCTTCTGCTTAATCAAGGTCAGATAGGGCCCCTGATTGCCCTACACACAATTCCCGCCTGGTGTTCCATGAGCTTCATTTAGGCAGAAAAATGGTAAAGACTGTTTTCCATTTGGCCTTTTCAAAAATGTGAACTGCTAGGTAGAAATGCCGACACCTGACTGGTGCTTTTTGTCTAATATTCCATAATTAATGAGGATGTAGTCAGAGAAGACGCCACCTGACCACTTCGTCCCCCACCCCCATTCATCTTATGTAAAGTGCTGTACAAACAGGGTCTCAAAGCTTCCTCTTCCAACACAATTGCCGTCCCTAAACTCTTCCCGTAAAGAAATTTTGGAGCATCCTGGGCTTCATGTAAGTCAAATCCCCACCTCAGCTCACAGGGGAAGCAGTGCCTGTGGAATGCTTAAAGGGTTCCCAGGTTGAAGAACGAGTCCTGAGAATGGGGGTGGGGGTGGTGGGCATGTGTGGGAAATGGGCCAGATGGAAACCCCAAACCCAAATGGGGTCATATGGGAATGTGGGCCCAAAGATGATATCAGGAAAGCTGGAGAACCAAATTGTTATGGGAATTCCATGAACTTTTAAATATTGGCCATTCAATCAGATTTTTAAAAAATTATTTTGAAGGCCAAATAAAGAGTTCTATGGTGCTGTATCCAGCACCTCAAAAGAAACATAAACCCTTCAAAGCCAGGAATTTATGACCTAGAGCAAAGGAGGAGTAATTCGTCAAATGGAGTGCTCTAAGACCAAAGGAGTATAATGGATTGGGAAAAAGAAGACTATAAAAACCACCTGTAATTCTACTACCCACACCACTACTAACATTTTAATATATATACTTCCAAGCATTTTAAAAAATATACACAGAGAGTACTTCAAAAAGTTCATGAGAAGATTGGTATTATCTTTTAATTCTATTTTTCCATGAACTTTTTGAAGTACTCTCATATATATCTGTGGTTACAGATGTTTCACTTGTTTTTTGTATTTCATACAAATGGGCCCAGATGTGCACACCAATCTGTAGCCTTTGTTTTCCTGCACTTACCCCTACATTCCAAACATCTTTGCACGCTGTCCTTTTCAGGCACCTCTTAGGTGTGTAACCTTAGGAAAAGGAAAAAAGCTGGAAGAGCACAGAGGTGGGCCCTTCTCCTGTCACAGATGGTAAAGCTATGATCTTGAGAGGGCAGGGCTTCCTGGTGGCCAGCTCGTCTGTAGCGTACTCAACCCCATGCCTGGGATCCCTCTCCCAGAGCCTTTCTCAAAGCCAACCCCCAGCCCTCACAGTGTCCCTCTCCACCCTGTCTCCTTGCTGTCACCAAAATAAGTTTTCATTCTCAAGGGCTCCCTATACATTTTCTCTTCCATGCATGTGGGCAGACACATAAGTAAGAGGTGCAGAAGGCTTCAAGTTGAATCCTGGCACCATCCCAGAGGTGTGTGAGGCTGAAGGTCTCTAGATTAACAAGAGGGGGGTAGTGGACATCATTGGTAGGTCTGTAAATACAGATATCATCCTTTTAGCTGAAGACACCTTTATAATTCCACCGAAAGATGATATAAATTCAGAATATAAATTTAGAATCTAGTCCCATTGTAAATACCAGAACTGAGGCTTTCAGGAAATGAAGGTTCCCTGCATCCTGGAGCCAAGTGTCTGATGGTGGCACTAGGCTGGGTCTGTGGCCTGGTGGGGAGGGGCTGGGAGGTGGGGCAGTCTTTCCTGTGGACCTGGCTTTTGGCCTGAGTGAGTCTTGCCTGAAACTTTACATGTGACCTCAGGCCACTCACTTATCGTTTCTGGGCCTCAATCTCCTCATCTCTATGATGTGGCTACTGTAAGAGAGCTGAGCTCCCTGGACTATAGTGAGAACAGAAATGAGGGACGTGTCTGGAGTCCATCTATGCATCTTGTCCCTTACCCTCTGCATTTCAGTTCCCTCATGTGCAAAATGGGAGCAAACCACTTAACGCTGGGAAGTAGGAAACCAAAAAAATCACATCTTTCCTTGCCAAACAATTGCAGTTGCTGCATCAGACACACTATGCTCTAGCAAGTGCTCTCATTGCCAGCAAGCTTTGAAGGCAGGCCCACTCCCACTGCACCTGGCTGAAACAAAAGGGACTTCAGGACCTCCAGGGAAAAGACCAGCAGGAGCTGGAGCATCAGAGAGGCCTTCTCAGAGGTAAGAGGGTCTTGAAGGGCGAGGAGGACTGTCCCGGAGGCATAAGAACAGATGTGAATGCAGCCGTGAAAGGAAGTGTGTGCTGAGGAGAGAGGGTGATGGGGGGTGAGGTTGGGCAGGCAGGTGGGCTCTGTGCCTCAGTCTCCTGGCAATGTCACCTGACCCTGTCCTGCAGCAGCACCCAGCCATATCTGTTCTAGCCCTGCCTTATAGAATGCT
The DNA here is from genome assembly GCF_000696425.1 of Galeopterus variegatus. Lineage (NCBI taxonomy): Eukaryota > Metazoa > Chordata > Mammalia > Dermoptera > Cynocephalidae > Galeopterus > Galeopterus variegatus. The sequence continues at coordinate 178,585 of NW_007730098.1, read as the reverse complement.
AGGCAGTGTGTACTCAATACATCTCAAAGAGCATCCTATGTATATCATTCAGGTGTCATAATTCAGCACAATCCACTAGCAGGACCACAACAATTTGACAATCTGGTTGGGGAGATGAGAATTAGACAAGCAAAATCAATACCCAGTGTATCAGATGGACTTGGAGTTTAGAGGGTAGCACACATGACTGGTGATATTCAGGAAGTGGCAGTATTACACGGATGAACCCTGGGTCATGCATAATTTCTGTGCCCGGAGCTCTGACAGCTGGAATGACATCACCTTCTCTCTCACCAGGAAAGCACAGGACACAGCAAAGAGAGGAGGTAAGGATCTTCCCTGCTTGAGGACAGGAGGTTGGGGGAGGCTTCCCAGAGGAGAGGACTCCTGTGCTTGGTCCAGAAGGATGAACAGCAGTTTGCCAGGAGGATAAGGTGAGTGGGAATAAATCACTCTTATCTCTGAACCCTCACTGCCTGACACTTATTGTTCTCTTGCAGCACAGACTTCACTTTGCTTTAGAATCCCAGACTCTCAGGGCAGGACCCATATCTTCTTATTCATCAGGGTATCCCTATAGTCTATCTAACTAGAAGCCTGGCACACAGCAGGGGCTCAGCAGAGATTTCTGGAAGCAGAGAAAAGAACGGAGAGCTTAGCTCAGTGATCTACCCCTCCCTTCCACCCAACATGCCTGAGGGATGTTGCTTATTCCTTCCCATCGGCCACACCCCACCCCGTGACTCCCTGGAACCTGGTTCTCTCTGGGAAGGGGGTTGTTGAGGAGTGAGAGAAGCCCTCTCTGCAACTTTGTTCCATTCCTCTGGGCAGGGTGGAAAGTGCTTCGCCTGTGAGAACCCTGGTGGGGATTTGGTTAATGATTAATTGAGTGTGGTAGGATAATACTTAAAAGGTTTTTTGAACAATCCTAACATTTATATGGAACAAAAAAAGACCCCGAAAAGCTAAAGCAACCCTGAGCAAAAAAAATAAAGCCAGAAGCATAATACTACCTGACTTCAAATTATACTACAAAGCTATAGTAACCAAAACAGCATGGAACTGGCTTAAAAACAGTCCCATGGACCAATGGAACAGACTAGAGAACCCAGAAATCAATCTCGTATGTATAACCAACTGATCTTTGACAAAGCACCAAGAACATACATTGGGAAAAGGACGACCTCTTCAATAAATGGTGCTGAGAAAACTGGACATCCACATGTAGAAGAATGAAACTAGACCCATACCTCTTGCCATATACCAAAATCAACTCAAAATGGATTAAAGACTTAAATCTAGGACCTGAAAGTACAAAACTCCTAGAAGGAAACATAGGGGAAACACTTCAGGATGTAGGAGTGGGCAAAGACTTTATGAATAAGATCCCAAAAGCACAGGCAACAAAAGAAAAAATAAATGGGATTGTATCAAACTAAAAAGCTTCTGCACAGCAAAGGAAACAAACAACAGCATGAAAAGACAACCTACAGAATGGGAGAAAATATGTGCGAACTATACATCTGACAAGGGATTAATATCCAGAATATACAAGAAACTCAAACAATTTAACAGTAAAAAAAACAATCCAATTGAAAAATAGGCAGAGGAGCTGAATAGACATTTCTCAGAGGAAAACATACAAATGGACAATAGGTACATGAAAAAATGATCAGCATCACTATTCATCAGGGAAATGCAAATCAAAACCACTTGGAGGTATCTATCATCTCACCCCAGTTAGACTGGCTATTATGAAAAAGACACAGAATAACAATTCCTGGTGAGGATTCAGAGAAAGGGGAACTCTTCTACACTGTTGGTAGGACTGTAAATTAGTACAGCCATTATGGAAAACAGTGGGGAGGTTTTTCAAACAACTACAGATAGAACTGTCATACGATCCGGCAATCCCACTAATGGGTATATACCCAAAGGAATGGAAATTATCATGTGAGAGGGATACCTGCACTCCCATGTTTATCTCAGCTCTATTTACAATAGCCAAGTTATAGAACCAACCTAAATGTCCATTGATGGACACCTGGATAAGAGAAATGTGGTAATATATACACAATGGAATACTTCTCAGCCATAAAAAAGAATGAAATAATGAAATTCTGCCATTCAAAGCAACATGGACGAGCTTGGAGAAAATTATGTTAAGTGAAATAAGCCCAGCACAGAAAGGGAAATACTGCATTTCCTCACTCATAAGTGGGAGCTAATAAATAAATAAATTAATTAATTAATAGAAGGAAAGAATGAGACAATCACAGTAATATGTTGAGCTTTCAGAAGGAGAGAACAGAACTGTGGTTACTAGAAGTGGGAAAGGGGGAGAGGGGTCAGCAAGAAATAGGTTAATGGACACAAAGAATGATTACATATTGCAATGATGAATAAGCTAATTATCCTGATTTGACCATTACATATTGTACACAAATACTGATAGTCAACTCTGTACCACACAAATATGTATAGTCAATTAAGTTTCAGTAAAAATATAAAAGTTTTCCTAGGGGGGTGGTAACAGTGGTGGTGTCATTGCAGTTTACCCATAATTGTTGCTTCACTCTCTACCACCACCACCTCCCTAAACAAAAACAAAAACAAAAACACCTTGGCTTCCACTGCCCCTGGAGATGGAAGACATAATCAACATCGGAAAACAAAAACACAAATTCTTGGCAAAAGCCAAGGTCCTGGCATAAATGATACACTTGGAAGAACACCTCTGAGTAGACATCCAGCCTGCATGGCCCTCATCACTGCTAGAGCTATAGACACTCCTGGGCTGGAGAGTGGGACGTTATGGGAGAGAAGAGGTCAGAGCTGGTGAGGATCTCTGGGTCTAAGTTCTGCCTTCAGCTGACACAGAGGTTAAAATAGAAGGAAATCCCATTCTTTGTAAAAAGTTTACATTTTTGTCCACCTGATTTGGGGGACTTGTAAAATTTCTTCCCTGCTATAGCCATGTCTTGACGCAAGACTGTAGGACGTTAGAAGGTTTCTTGAACCAAAAAAAAAAAAAAAGAATAAAATTTCCTAAGCAGCTGCATTAAAATGGTGGGGCTTACCTTCCTTAATTTGGGCAACCCTGCAATTGCACACCTGCTGGTATCTCTGTCACTCAACATGGGCTTTGCCCAATTAACACTAACAATTTAAAAGGCTTAAACAGACCTCTGTGGTAACAAATGTGCAACTGGCATAATTGGAAAAAATTACACGTGACAGTGACAGGCCCAAAGGCCAGTTCCCTTCTGCCTCCTGAGTGACAGGCAAGGTCTCTGGGAGCAAGCAATGAGATGGTGGGAAGCAGCGTTGGGGACTGGGGCCCACCCATCCCAGGGAAGCTCCTAGCTCTCACTTCCTAGTTGTGTTATCTTGGGCAAGTCGCTTAACCTCTCCCAGCTGTAGGGTTTTCATGGGCAAAATGGGGATACTATCCCCACTTGCTGTAGATTGAATGTCCCCCCAAAACTCATTGAAGCTTGACCCCCATTATAACAATGCAAAGAGAATGGAATCTGATTATGGTATTTGAAAGGTGCGGCCCCTAAGAGGCAATTTGATTGTGAGGACTGTGACCTTGTGAATGAATTGATCCATTCATGGAATAACAGGTATGGTTCTGATGGCTTTATAAGCCATTTCTCACTATGTGCCACCCTGAGTTTCTGTGGAGTCACCACCCAGAAAAAGGCCCTCACCAGATGTGTTCCCCGGACTTTGGACTCCCCAGCCTCTGAAATGTAAGCAATAAATTCCATTTCTTTATAAATTACCTATTTTCATGTATTCTGTTATAAGCAATAGAAACAGACTAATAACACCACCTCACAGTGCTGGTGTGAAAATTATTCATAAGTGCGTGTGACTCACTTGGGACTGTGCTGGTACACAGCAAGCACTCTCTTGATGAACAGGCTCCTGAGGTGAAACCCAAGTTAGACAGGTGACCTTTACGTCCACCTGGGGTGGGGCTTTCAGCACGCACAGAGCTGTTCCCATCAGAGAGGGCTGTGGTGAGTCCTGGGTGTGTAAGAGTGCTCTCTGAGCCCGGGGCAGCAGAGCAAGCCTTCCTTTGAGGGCCCAGGTCAGAATGCTGGCTGCAGAGTCTAGCCAGGACTGGCTGATGTCTGAAATTCAGGTATCTGGTGAGCAGATACACAGTGGATGTTTTATAATTTTTCCCCAGTGAATCAATGGGCTTTGGAATCATAAGCCTGGTTGCACATTCTTATATGTGGCATGTGGACTCTCTGAGTCCCATTGTCATCCCTAAAAAGATGACAATACATATATACCTTTCAGGGTTGTTGCAAAGTTAAAATGCAGCAATGTAAGTAAAATAACCTAGTACAAAGTAAGTGTTCAGTCAACTACTGCTACTGAATTACACTGTGAACTAAGAGTAGGAGCCAGAGTCATAATTGAAGGGAAAACCACTCTACTTAGGTGTGTGACCTTGGGCAAGTCATTTCACCTTATAGAGCCTCAGGTGCCTCAGCTACAAAATGGACACAGTCAGGTGACCTAAGACATAGGATTGCTGTGGGGATCAGGCAAGTTACTCAAAGTGAAAACTTTGTAAACCCTAAAGTGATAAGCAGATGCCGGTGGCTGAGCAGAGCCAAGCTGGACTGTGGGTTACAGAGGTATGGAAGCCGTCCGAACCAAAGGATGCCAAGGGCAAGGTGTGCAGACAGTGAGCCAAGGGTAGAATGGCACTTCCTATTTATAATGTTTACTACGTTGGATATTTTTTTCTGATGACAAAAATATGGCATTGTAGAAAATTTTGGAAAACACATTAGGACACATAAAAAGACACAGAAATCTCCTGTGACTCCATCATCTAGAAAAAACCAAGGGCATTCATTCATGTTTCAGTGTCGCACTGCCATCAGTGAGCCACAGGTGAGCGGACCCGAGGCAGCATCNAAAAAAAAAAAAAAAGAATAAAATTTCCTAAGCAGCTGCATTAAAATGATGAGGCTTACCTTCCTTAATTTGGGCAACCCTGCAATTGCACACCTGCTGGTATCTCTGTCACTCAGCATGGGCTTTGCCCAATTAACACTAACAATTTAAAAGGCTTAAACAGACCTCTGTGGTAATAAATGTGCAACTGGCATAATTGGAAAAAATTATATGTGACAGTGACAGGTCCAAGGCTAGATCCCTTCTGCCTCCTGTGAGCAAAGCAGTGAGATGGTGGGAAGCAGCGTTGGGGACTGGGGCCCACCCATCCCAGGGAAGCTCCTAGCTCTCACTTCCTAGCTGTGTGATCTTGGGCAAGTCGCTTAACCTCTCCCAGCTGCAGGGTTTTCATGGGCAAAATGGGCATACTATCCCCACTTGCTGTAGATTGAATGTCCCCCCAAAACTCATTGAAGCTTGACCCCCATTATAACAATGCAAAGAGAATGGAATCTGATTATGGTATTTGAAAGGTGTGGCCCCTAAGAGGCAATTTGATTGTGAGGACTGTGATCTTGTGAATGAATTGATCCATTCATGGAATAACAGGTATGGTTCTGATGGCTTTATAAGGAGGGCAAGAGAGAAGCTTAGTTCTTTCTTGCTCACGCCATTTTCTCACTATGTGCCACCCTGAGTTTCTGTGGAGTCACCACCCAGAAGAAGGCCCTCACCAGATGTGTTCCCCGGACTTTGGACTCCCCAGCCTCTGGGGAGTAATGTAAGCAATAAATGTAAGCAATAAATTCCATTTCTTTATAAATTACCTATTTTCATGTATTCTGTTATAAGCAATAGAAACGGACTAATAACACCACCTCACAGTGCTGGTGTGAAAATTATTCAGAAGTGCGTGTGACTCACTTGGGACTGTGCTGGTACACAGCAAGCACTCTCTTGATGAACAGGCTCCTGAGGTGAAACCCAAGTTAGACAGGTGACCTTTATGTCCACCTGGGGTGGGGCTTTCAGCACGCACAGAGCTGTTCCCATCAGAGGGCTGTGGTGAGTCCTGGGTGTGTAAGAGTGCTCTCTGAGCCCGGGGCAGCAGAGCAAGCCTTCCTTTGAGGGCCCAGGTCAGAATGCTGGCTGCAGAGTCTAGCCAGGACTGGCTGATGTCTGAAATTCAGGTATCTGGTGAGCAGATACACAGTGGGTGTTTTATAATTTTTCCCCAGTGAATCAATGGGCTTTGGAATCATAAGCCTGGCTGCACATTCTTGTATGTGGCATGTGGACTCTCTGAGTCCCATTGTCATCCCTAAAAAGATGACAATACATATATTCCTTTCAGGGTTGTTGCAAAGTTAAAATGCAGCAATGTAAGCAAAATACCTAGTACAAAGTAAGTGTTCAGTCAACTACTGCTACTGAATTACACTGTGAACTAAGAGTAGGAACCAGAGTCATAATTGAAGGGAAAACCACTCTACTTAGGTGTGTGACCTTGGGCAAGTCATTTCACCTTATAGAGCCTCAGGTGCCTCAGCTACAAAATGGACAGAGTCAGGTGACCTAAGACATAGGATTGCTGTGGGGATCAGGCAAGTTCCTCAAAGTGAAAACTTTGTAAACCCTAAAGCGATAAGCAGATGTTGGTGGCTGAGCAGAGCCAAGCTGGACTGTGGGTTACAGAGGTATGGAAGCTGTCCGAACCAAAGGATGCCAAGGGCAAGGTGTGCAGACAGTGAGCCAAGGGTAGAATGGCACTTCCTATTTATAATGTTTACTACGTTGGATATTTTTTTCTGATGACAAAAATATGGCATTGTAGAAAATTTTGGAAAACACATTAGGACACATAAAAAGACACAGAAATCTCCTGTGACTCCATCATCTAGAAAAAACCAAGGGCATTCATTCATGTTTCAGTGTCGCACTGCCATCAGTGAGCCACAGGTGAGCGGACCCGAGGCAGCATCCTAGAGTGGTCTGAAGGCAGTCCCCAAGGTCAGCTGCCCGGTTCAAACTCCAGTTTCACATCTCCCACTAGATGTGTGGGAGAAGTTCCTCACTTCTCTAAACCTCAGTTTCCTTGTATGTAAAATGGGGATAATAGTAACACTACTTTCTTCATAGACAATTGTGAGGAGTAAACAAGATAATGCATGTTATATGTCCAGCACAGTATGTGTCACTTTATAAGAACTCGATAAATGTAACTATTATTATTTTTTTTATAATCCATACTTTCACACTCACAAAATGGGATCTTTTTGGTCACAATCATGTCATCANTTTATAATCCATACTTTCACACTCACAAAATGGGATCTTTTTGGTCACAATCATGTCATCAAATATTCTTCTGTAACAGTAGTTCTCCAAGTGTGGACTCAGGGCCAGCAGGATCAGTATTTCCCAGGAACTTGTTCGAAAAGCAAATTCTTGGCCAGAACTTGACCTACTGAATCAGAAACTCTACAGGTGAGGCCCAGCAAACTAGGTTCTAACAAGCTCTCCTGGTGATTCTGATGCACACTCAAGTTTGAGAACCACTGGTTTATAGCATATTTTTAATGGCTTCACAGCATTTTCTACCATGATTTATTTAATCAGTCTCCTCTTTCAGACATTTAGGCTATTTGCTAGCAGTGTGCTGGAGCAGGCTTATACAGGCTTATTAGAGGTGACTGTGAACATCTCTTTCCAACTCTACTACTCCGTTGGGTAGCTTGAAATCAGTCAAGGTGGGAGTTTTTACTCCACAGAAATCAGCAAAGGCTACAAATCAGGCTCCTCACCTTCATTCCAGCTGGTTGTTAACTCTTATCAGCACACTACTGGCTATTTCTGTTGGTTTTTTCTATTATAAACAACACTACAGTGGATATCCATGTATATACATCTATTTGTTTATCTTCGATTATTTCCTTAGAAAAATTTCTAGAGATGGAATTGCTAGACCAAGGGATATGCTCATGTTTAAGGAGTTTTGATAACACTGCCAGTTGGGCCTGGCAATTTATGCTCCTACCAGCATAGTAGGAATGAGTTTATTCCCCTGCCCCCAATTATAATGGACTTCCGACTATGGACTGTGACCCAGAATCCTGCTCTGGGCCCAGGCATGCTGAAGAACAGGGCAATTCCTGACATTCTGTACCAACTACTGCTCCCCCAACTACACTCTGGTGCCTCCAGCTCTGTGGGGACTGAATATTAACTGCTATTTCAGGAGTTTTACACTTGTCTCTCTATGCGCTGGTGGTTAGCTCAGTTGGTTAGAACACGGTGTTAAAACATCAAGGTCAAGGGTTCAGATCTCTGTACTGGCCAGCCACCAAGAAACCAAAAACAAACATACTTGTCTCTCTTGAGTAGTGCTGTCTGGTAGAATTTTCTATGATGTTCTATATCTGCTCTATTCCAGTCACATAAGGGTATTGAACGTGAGAAATGTGGCTTGTGTGACTGAGAAACTGAATTCCTAATTTTATTGAATTTTAATTAATCTAAATGTAAATAGCCACATGTGGCTAGTGGCTACCATATTGAACAGCACAGCTCTAGGAATTCAAGAGGAACTGTGGCTTGTAGTTCTTCTATAACTGATAACCATGGTGACCAGAGATCCTGCATTATTTGTATCAGCTTTGATTTCAAATATTTTGCTCCCAATGACCCATAAACATTGACATACTGAAATTTCTTAAATGTCTGGAAATCTGATATTTCAGAATTCAAATGACATCTCCCA
>NW_007730098.1:167211-169060 GCF_000696425.1 Galeopterus variegatus | reverse complement strand
ATACTGAAATTTCTTAAATGTCTGGAAATCTGATATTTCAGAATTCAAATGACATCTCCCAAACTATATTTTCTACCTTTGTCAGACTATGCATCCCCTTGAGGATTGGGAAATGACCTTCCAGCTCAGTAGAGAGAAAAGGTCAGTAACTCAAGAGGCACAGCCTCCCAGCAATCACTACTAGGGATGGCTGACAGACCATCCTGCTTTTGTGCTTTTGCTTATGCTGTTCCCTTCGCCCAGGGAACCTCCTTCCCTCAGCAAAGACACCTGCTTTAGGAAGCCCTCTCTGATTATTCTTATTTAGAATTAAAAGCTTCACCATCTGTGTAGCCTCTAGACATAGCTCATGAAGTCTAATCATAGACGAGAGCCTTGATTCACCCACTTAGGACACATTTAACCCCTATTTTAGATACAATTTGAAAAATTTTAATAACTGGATTTCTTATTCCAAAGCTGATTTGAAATAGCAAATTAGAAAGGGAAAAAGGCTCCTAGCAACAGACATGCTGGAGGTGACAAGAAGTAAACGTCATTTAAAGAGTTAGGCATTATGGGAGAAGATGCAGAAAAATATATAAATGCCAATCTTGGGCTTCTGGAAACCGAGTCATTGGGTCACTTTGTGCAAGGGTAAATACTTTCCCAGAACCCAGGAGTTCTTGAGGGCTGCGTATCTTAAATAACTGATATTTTTTTAACACAACTATAAGGCATCAAGTGATAACTCTAAACTCTGGGCAAGAAGTGAGGAAAGTCATCCTAGAGTTTTAGGATTTGAAGCTTGACGAGATCTTAGAAGTCATCCACATTTTAAAGATGCGACACTGAAGCAAAAAGAAGTGACGTAATTTGCTCAAGGTCACAAAACTATTTATCTGCGGAGCTGGAACCAAAGCTGATCTACTTGTTCTCATATCAAATACCTGGAAAATTCACTCGATAAACTTTTTACTCCAGGATGCCACTGAGTTGATGAGGCATTTATGGAGGAAAAAATAATGTATCTTCCCCAGCTCCCTTACACAAAGATACTTTCTCTTATCACTGATGACAAACACCGGGTAAGGATACCTCTCTATTTAGAAACAGGTGTCAGGGCTGGCCCGGTGGCGCACTGGATAGTGTGCCGCTTGGGAAGCGCGGCGGCGCTCCCACCTGAGGGCGTCAGGGCCGGCCCGGTGGCGCACTGGATAGTGTGCCGCTTGGGAAGTGCGGCGGCGCTCCCGCCTGAGGGGTCGGATCCCACATGCAGACCGGTTCCCGCTCACTGGCTGAGCGAGGCGCGGGAGCAGCGCCGAGGGTTGCAATCCCGTTGCCGGTCCCCAGTCCGGTACGGGGGCAACACTGAGGTTTGCAATCCGTTGCCGGACACAGAAAAAGACAAAAAGACAAAAAAAAAAAAGAAACAGGTGTCAAAAGGAAGAATGAAACAAGAGTTGGCATTTATATCTCTATGACTAAAATGGAGTAAATAGCGCGACTTGGGGGTGATAGAACACTTGAAAGGGCATTCTCTAATTGGGGTGATTAATATTCAAGTTGGTATTACAAATGGGCAATGTGACCAAAGGCTGTAATAAAAGCAAAATTCCCCAAATGCATGGCTGTCCATCAAGATGCAAATGACAGAAGAGAAACAAACGGCTGATGATACACAAATGATTTTAATGCTCTGTGCATCTGCAGCCATTTATTTTTGGGGCTTGGGCCATGAAGAAAGAATAATAGGATTGATCTATGGCAGTTATAAACCACCACTGATAAATAAATATACATCTTCCTCTCTATGCAGGAGCAGATGTTCAGAACAAGGTGGTTCATATAGACAGACAGCTCTTTAAAT
>NW_007730098.1:143893-166270 GCF_000696425.1 Galeopterus variegatus | reverse complement strand
TGAGGTTCTTAGAACTCAATGATTCAAAACCCAAACAACTTAAGGTTTAAGTCTTAAATTTATTTTTATTTATTTATTTTTTTTTTAATTGGCACAAGTGTGATTTTACACTGTTATAAAAGCAGTAAGTAGTATCTAATAGTGGAGTTAGTGGTCATAAAATTTGGTTTCTGGTACTGCCAAGGTAGGCTTTTGTAATTAAGTTACCTATTGATAGCCCATGGCGGTATGTCCAAAGAAGTTGTCAAGAGGGAAAATGCCTTTGTTAGATGACTAAAAATACTGTTCAGTCTTGCTGAAAGTGTGTCCTTTATGTGCTGTTAGCAATTAGCTAAAATGTTAAAATGGGGTGAATATTCATCTGCACTAGTCAAGAAAAATATTCAAGGATGAGCTTTGGCTCATATTTTCCATACAGCCATTATAGGAAACAGTATGGAGGTTCCTCAAAAAATTAAAAATAGAACTACCATATGATCCAGCAAGACCACTTCTGGGTATACGTCTAAAGGGAATAAAATCACTACCCCGAAGAGATATTTGCACTCCCATGTTCACTGCAGGATTATTCACAATAGTCAAGATATGAAAACAAACTAAGTGTCCATCAATGGATGAATGGATAAATAAAATATTGTATATCTATTTTTTCTTCAGCCTTAAAAAAGAAGGAAATAGTGACAACGTGGATGAATTTGGAGGATGTTATGAGAAGTGAAATAGGCCAGACACAGAATGATGAACACTGTAAGATCTCATTTATATGTGGAATCTAAAAATATTAAACTCATAGTAACAGAGAGTAGAATGGTAGTAATCCGGGGCTGGGGGGTGGGAGACATAGGGAAATATTGGTCAAAGGGTAAAAGGAATAAGTTCTGCAGACCTAATGTACAGCCTGGAGACTATAGTAGGTAATAATGTATTTTTTTCTTTAAATTCAGTTTTATTTATATTCATTTTTGTGGGGTACAGTGTGTTGTTTCAATACATGCATATCCTGCACAATGATTCACTTAGGGTAGACAGCATAATTTTGTCCCCATTAGTTCACCCCTAGTCTTCTCCCCCACCCCCTCCCACCCCTCCCAGCCTCGGGTAACCATTATTCTACTCTCTATTTTTTTTTTTAACACACAAAGATTAACATCCTTATTGCAAAAAGAACTCTTAAAAATGAATTAGAAAAATCTAAGCAGAAATTTGGTGAAGGACATGAGCAGATAAGTCACACACCCCAAAGAAACACACGTGGTCTCAGGACCCCCAGGTGTGGGGCTGGCTCCTTTGCTGGCCTGGATGTGCAGTAGGGGTGGGGCTAAGACCCATGGCTCCTGTCTCTCAGGACCCCTGGGCATCAGGCAGTAATAATGTATTATATACTTGACATGTGCTAAAAGAATAGATCTTAAGCGTTCTCACCACACACAAAAAATGTAACTATGTAAGTTAATGGATATATTAATTAGTTTGATTGCGGTAATGATTTCACAATGTATATGGTACGTATATCAAAAAATCATGTTGAATACGTTAAACATTTACAATTCTTATTTCAATTATACCTCAATAAAGGTGGGGGGAGAGAAGGATAAGCTTTGGCTCATATATTAAGTTAGCGAAGGAACAAAAACAGACACGACTGGAGTGTCCATATCTCCTCTGGCAGCCTTGCCCTTGAGCACAATGGATGATCCTATCAGCAGCTGCATGTTCGCTGGGGACAGCCTGGACTGGGGGTGGGGTATGACTTTGTACTGACTTCTGGACGGGCCCGCTTGGCCAGCAACAAGTCCTCCCTGAATGTGGAGCAGGACTTGTCATTAACTAGCCATATGACTTTAGGCAGGTCCCTAAATGCACATTCTTGTCTCTTAAAATGTACAAGTTGGGTGAAGATTCCTGAAAGCAGTGCAGAAATTCCCTGAACTCTCAAGTCATGCTGCCTGGGAACACTCGGCTTTCTACCATCAGTATAAAGCCTTGATTTCTTCCAGATTTAAAAATAGACTTTACATGTGGGTAAGTTGCAAATGCCTGAACTTGAGGTTTCACATGTGCAGAGCGTGCTAAGAGACAGGATCTGTAGAAGTGTGAAAGAAATATTTAAGGTTGAAATGTGAATAGAACCAGAGTGTCTGTTCTTGAACTCACTCTACCACTACAGTTTTTAGAAATTTGTTTTCCAGTGGAAGAAACCTGGGGGTGGGGATACAAACAGGGTCTTCCAAAATGTGGAGGGAGTTGTGCGGGAAGACACCCTGCAAGGAGGATGGTTTTAATTCATTACAAGGAAACGCTTTCCTAAGAGCTGGCCAGTTAATTGTGACACAGCGAAACAAATGTGGCACAGGTGCACAGAGGCCATTGGGATTAGTGACATCGCCTCAAAAGGCACTTGCAGCAAACTCAAGCATGTGAGTACACCATGCTGAACGAACCAAGATCCAGGGGGACTTGATATGAGCTTTCCTATTTCCAAAGCCATGAAAGTGGTTAGAAGTGGGCTCATATGGAGCAAGCATGTTGGGTGCAAAAATGTTCACAGGCGAATTTCACATATCCCTAGAAAGGGCAGAAATACATGTGCTGAAGTGCAGGGCTTTATACCAGGTGCCCCGAGGTTGGAGATGTGATCTACTCCAGAATAGACAGGAACAGGCAGCAGAAAAAGCAGGAAGCTTCTGACTGAGAACCAGGTAGGGCCTCAAGCACATTCTCCCAACAAAAAAAAATTTTATTGGACATTTCAGGAGGAATTTATTCCATGCCTGGTGAATTTAGAGTTATGAGCTTGGTTGGGGCCTCAAACAGGTGATTATGGTAATTTAGAGAGAAAGTACCAAGCCATTTCTGTCACAAGGCTGTTGCAGCTTGAAAATAATAGTGCCTTCTTATATTTATAAGAGTGCTGAATACTTTCCAAAGTGCTTTCCCATCTATTATCTCATTTGATCCTTACAATGGGCTAGGGATGTAGGTTGTGTCTCTGCTGTGGGGCTTTGAATGAGAGCTTTCCCTTCTGTGGATTTCAGTTTCCTTACTGAAAAACAGAGGAAATGTTCTCATCTCTCAGTGTTTGTTCTCATTAAATATTCCTTGAATGCTCCTATCAGTGCTAACATCAGAAGGCAGAGTTTCTTGAGGTCCCAAGAATATCTGCATCAGAATCCTCAGAGAGCTGGTTATAACGCAGATTCCTGGGCTCTACCCAGACCAAGGACCTTGACATTCACAGGGGCAAGGCCTGGGAATCTGCGTGTGTAAAACATATTCCCTAGGTGATTCTTATGCACACCAAAATTTGGGAAGCCCTGCTTTAGTATTTCATAACTCCTCAGCTCTGAGATCTTGTCATATGAAACATACACACTCAGCAATTGAAAAAAATCCTGAAATGATAAAATTCTGATGAGTGGGGAGGAAACAGTCTAGTGTTGGCTGAATGTATCTGATCATCCAGATAATAACAACCTCTCAAGGATATAATTAGTGCCCTCGAAATTGGAATATGACTATTTAATAATTTAAGTGAGGATTAATGAATAGTGGTTGAAATTAAATGTGGGACCATAAATCCACATAGGCTTGTTATAGTGAGGCAGTTATTTATGACAAGCCATCCTAGAAAACAAGGGTCTGGCCCCAGCTGAGAGCACCTTATCTTATCTTCCCCCACAAGAGCTGTGTGTTTTTGCACTTATGAGGATCCAGTGTATATTTTCAAAAGACAACACCATCCAAATATATCACAAGGCACACTTTGTGGCCTGCCATGCCTATAATCCAGCGTTTTCCAAAAGTGTGAGCATCTTTTCAATTCTATCAAAATAATGTGAGATGTCTGTTAAGAATGCAGATGGTTGGGGCCCACTCCAGAACCATCAGATCAGAATCTTTGTGGATGGGCCCTGGTAACCTGCATTTTAACAAGCTCCTCAGTTGATGCTGATATGGATAAAAGTGAAGAGCCATTGCTTGTACCCAGTTGGAACTGGAGACCATGGGGGACACACTCCAGGTTTGGGATGTCTGCCTTTGAGGTCACTTTTTCCTTGGCTACCAGACTAGAGTTTTCCTCGGGCTTCTTTCCTTCTGTGGAAATCAGCTTCCTCTTCTATGTCTTTATTGCACTTTTTAGCTCATTAAGCTCTTTCACATTTCTAATTTCATCTCATCCCCACAACGATTCTTCGATGTAGATGGGGTAGCTCAGTGTTTCAGTTAATAGTAATAATAATAAGTAATAATAATAAATGGTCCTTTAACAAGGATGCTGACCACATGCTGGGCCCTGACATAGTACATTATCTCACCTAATCCTTACCAAACCAGTGAAAGGAAGATAGAAATGACAGCTTTTGGGTTGGGAGTGAAAGAAATTCCACTCCAACTAGTTTACACAGAAGAGAATGTATTGGCTCATGGGATGGGGAAAGGACAGGGTGGAAGTGGCCTGAAACACATGTGGACTTATGATGGTCCCAGCTGGCATCATGTGGACTGGGCGGTAGGTGAGGAACAGTTCACCAAACTACATTCCCCATCTTCCCTCAGCCTAAGCGGGGAAAGAAACAAGAATTTGTGTCTACCACAGGAATATCTAGAGTCAGCTCTGCTCAGAGAGAAGGTCTATTTCTAGGTCATTTTCACTCACTCACGAGATAAAGTGCTGTCATATGGCAGCAGAGACTTGTTTGCTGGGAAACATCAGGGCTGGTCTTTCCTCCTGCCTGGTTAAAACAAATCTGCCGGCTAGTGTGGAGGCTCTGGGAAGGTAATTGTTAGTTTGAGTTTTCCATTAACAAAGACTGGAGTGCAGTTATTATTTAGAATATTCTAGACCATATAGTCTGACCGCATATAGAAAAAAAGTTTCTGAGAAGACTGGGAAGAAAGCATAGCTTTATCATTCCACCTATTTTCGCCCTCATGGAAGATTATTAGCAATGCCCAATAAATCCCATTCATTAACAGGCCCAGGAGTGGAGGGCAAACAATAGATAGCAAGAAGTTATTGCTTATTTTGAGGTTCTTGGCTGCTCGTAAATAATGTGGGCATCTCTGAGGAGGAAAAGGAAGGAATGTTACTGTGGCTTTGATATATGCCTATTTCTTTGTTCTATATAAAAATGCAAAAATTACATTTTTATGAGATTTCTCTTCTTGAGATAGTAAAGCGAGAGAAAAGAGAAATTAAACTTTCAATGCCCATGAACACTATATTGATTTACAGTGCTGCAATTTTCTTTTAAAAAATTTTTGGAATAAATACATGGTATATAAATGTGCGGATTTGGGCTTCTTGATTGTGAGAGCTGTCAAGCATTGCCTATTTTTGGCTATGAAAATTGGTAACATTTTAAGCTTCAATGTTAACAGCTCTGAAGGTGCCTCTGGATTCAAATCAAACCAAAATTGGCCCTGGAGTTGTGGTTGCCTGATAAAGACATGCGTGAATATTTCAGGAACTGAAAGTTCTTCACGGAAATTGGGAAGAATTCCCAAAGTATCTCTGTTTGCGATAGGTTCTTTTGGGTGTTGCTTGTGGGTTGGGTGTTGGGCAGTAGGTTAGAATTAATGCCTACTTTTGGCCAATGTGCTTTATTTTCCTGTTTGAGCCAACATTATTAGAGGATTTGTTGATATTTATGATAAATGAACACAGCAGAACAAGCCTATTAGACATACGGACATGTATCAAATATCATGGCTGAGCATGTTGTTGTTTTATTTAGGAGGTGGGGTGCAGAGAGGAGGGGGATTTCTTGTACTTTGAACTCTCTACTAAATGTAAATTTTCCCTTTAGGCAAATGTTGGCTACTGAGACACTTTGTCTAAAATTAGATATAACTTGTTTAAGTCGCTTGCACCAGTGTCTGGCACGTAGTAAGTGCTATATAGGTTCTATGCAGCATTATCATTATTGCTATTATTGCTTTTTTCCCCTCTGTGATGCAGACAAAATCAGCACCTTCAGCTCTCTACTTATTGAGCCAAGTGTGAAAGAATAGGACTTGGTTGGTTTGCACTAGACCAAGTTAGGTATTATGGAACCTCTTACTTTTATTTCAGCTTCAAATCTCATCTCCCTTTAGACCCTGAATAAATAACAATTTATGTCAGACCTAAGCTGGCAGAGAGGCTCAGGAGCTTTCTAAAGACAGACTATGACAGAAGTGGGGCAGTTTCATAGCCCTGTCCCCGGGGACCTTATTCAGAGGACCTCCGATATCACACTCCATTGGGTTTTGCCTCCCCTATTATATTTTTAAGGAAACACTAACACAGTGAAAAAGGTTAGACTTTAATTCTCACAAGAAAATCGGGAGAATATCTGCAATTTAGCATAGTCTTGCTATGCCAGGGTTTCAAAATGTAGAAGGTTCACCCACCTCAATAGAAGCGTCACCTTTCTGAAAATATAACACAGCTATTTTCCACTACAAAAACGGTTCTTTCCCAAACATTGGAGCTTTTGATGCTTCAGATGCAATGTGAGCAATTTGATTTTTTTTCTCCCAGTAAATCATTTATACAGTGCTTGATTCACAAAATTCTTGTTTTTTTTTTAAAGATGCACAGAATATATCATAAATATATCAACTCCTGCATCCTGTGTTCCTGCCAGATATCCACCAAAAGGTTTACAGATTTCCCTCATTATAAACTAATTGATATTCTGTAACAGCTTTAATCTTCTTAGTGGTTCTTTCCTTTGGAGTCTGTGGGAGAAGTGTTTAGGATGTCAAAGATATTAAAGGAGAAGAAAATCAAGAAAGCCTGTGGATTTTCTTAGTGGTAAGACACCCTAGGGACTGATACTCGTGATCTGGTATTCTTAAGATTATGGAACCCACTGAGGGGAAGATCAATCCCTCCTGTCAAAGGTGATTATCAACTAGGAGGTGACTACTGTAAGGGCAGGTAAGCAGTTTAGGCCACCTACCAACAACCTCTCTGAGCCTCAGTTTTATCGTCAATAAGAAGAAACCGCTTCCCCTACCCTCATGCTTCCATAGAGGGGACACTATTTCACTTTGAGGGTGGCCAGGGAAGTGAGACCAGGTAGGTTAAGTGTGCCGGCATGGCTGGCTCCCTCCCTCCTCTCTGGAGAATGACCACGTGTCAATGTAGGTTTATTGACTGTAACAAATGTATCACTCTGGTGGGGGATGTTGATAGTGGGGGACTATGTGCTGGCGGGCTCCCTCCCTCCTCTCTGGAGAATGACCACGTGTCAATGTAGGTTTATTGACTGTAACAAGTGTATCACTCTGGTGGGGGATGTTGATAGTGGGGGACTGTGTGCTGGCGGGGGGACAGGGTTATATGGCAACTCTCTACTTTCAGCTTAAGTTTTCTGTGAACCTAAACTGTTCGAAAAGATAGGGTCTATTAAAAAACAAAACAAAACACTGGGAAAAAAGCCTAAATGTTAACAGTAATTGCCTCCTGGTGGTGAGGTCACACACGGCTCTATCTCCACTGCCCACATTTTCTCCTCGACATCCAGCCTGGGCCCATGCTGTTCCCTCTGCCTGGAACATTCTCCTTCTTCCCCACTCCAAGGAGTAATATCTATTTATCCCTTCAGATTGAGCTTAGCTGGAGTTTTCTCTGGGAAATCTTCCCCGATCTCCTCTGTGCTCCACAGGTAGCATGTGTTCCGTGGTCTTCCAGTTGCCCCTCACCTCGTCTCTCTCCCCTCGTCTCTCTCCCCTCCTGGAGGTACGCCTTCCAGGGAACCCTATTTTATCCTAGTTGTATCTCTAGCACCTGGTACAGCATCTGGCACAGAGTCATTTCAGAAATATTGTTGAATATATGGATATGAATTACTTTAATAAATCAAGACAAATGTAGGGAAAAACAAAATACGCAGCACAAAACTCAAAAAGATGAAAGAACCCAAGCAATAAAAGGGAAGCGGGGAACGGCCACCCCAACAGTTGTGGTGGTATTGAAAGCAAACCAAGGCTGTGGGAGAGATGGCACGAAATAAGGAATAGATGCTTACTGGGCCATGTTAAGAGTGGTATGTTGAAATGCAAATTGGGACAGGGCAAAGTGGATTTCCGTGATGTGCTCCCATGACTGGCATGGGGTGAGAGGGCAGGTCAGAGTTAATAAGCCCGTCATGGGAAGAGGACCTCTGACTCTGGCCCCACTGGTGAGGGTCTCTACCATGTGAGCTAAGAGGCCCAGCAACATCCATACTCCTTGGAGCAACAGTCCCTGCCCACAACCAATCAACGTCTCTGCAAACACTTCCTCAAGAAGTTCCTGTCGGGAACCATTCTCTGTGTATGTTTTTGTTTGTCAAGAGGGAGTTGAGTTGGAGAAAATGCTGTCAGTGAGATCATACCATAGCCTTTCACTTCTGTACCTTCCAGGCAGCCCATAGTTCATCCAAAGACAATAACCCTTTCCATTACTACATATCCTTTTTTTTATTTTTTTAATTTTCTGGAAAAGCAACACTGTTTGAAAGTGGGGAGGGGAAAGGAGAAAAGGAATAAAAACAAACAAACAAAGACCTCTCTTGTTTTACCTGATAAAAATATGCCAACCAGGCAGTGCAACCCGGAGGCAGGTCTGCCAGCCTACACCCTCACCTCTCTCTCCCACAAGTGCAAAAATACCTCCATGTCTTCCTCCTAATCCTCGGGCAAAGCTCATAGATTTGAAGAGCTTTTGGAGACCCCTGGAAAACTCTGTCGAGTTCTATTTGTAAGCAGGGCCAGGATTATTCTGGTGGTAGCGTCTGCCTCCACTCTAGTCCCTTATGCTGCCTGCATAAAGCTCTAGATTTTATTTCAAGAATTCATCTGCTCCAATTTTGTCTCCTACCTGAGGTCTCGACCCTAAGCTGAATTACAATTAGTTGCCCTGAGGATCCTGCAGGAGAGTCATTTCAGAGGAAAATGCTTTCTGCTAGGCAGTGCCAATCTAGCTTGTAGTTAGCATCTGTGATTCAACTCCGAGAACTGCCTCTGCTAACGTGGCTCAGAGAAATCTGTCTTCTGCGATGGCCCATATTTGCTGTTCTCCATAATTCTGAAATTGTGTCTCCCAAATCTCATTTTAAAAACAATCACTGCTGAGTAAGTTTTCTTTCAAAGTTGCCTTGAGAATTCCTTCTTGGAACAAGAATAATGATTGCTTTTCTAAAAAATGCTAGTTGCAAAATCTGACAGCTAATGCGCAAGACCAAAGGGTGTAAGGTGAGAGTTCCTAGCGCTCCGTGCCTGATTCATTGAGACAAAGGGACAGCAATCAGCCTCAGTTCTCGGTCTCATCTGTGAAATGGGACAGTATTTGTTCTCCTCCCTATTTTGGGGGGGGAACTTGGAATGACATTACATTAAACTAATACTTTTGCTTTCTGGAGAAATAGATGCACTTGGAGAATGTCTTTATCAAGATCATTACTCTATTTGGGGGAAGGGTTATATTGTTATCTTTACCACTGAGTACAACATCAAGAAAACTGGTATATTAGAAGTACAAGTCATTATAGTCCAGGACTGGCAGGGTTTGATAATGAGCTCTTTTCAGCAAGAAGTTTACCCTTTAATACAATGGGAAAGTAATTTATTGAGAAGTGCCTTTGGGAATAGAAAAGAGTAACACACTTCTGCAGATGTGTCATTAACCAGCTGAGGCAAGGAGGGACAAGCCTGCACTGGGCGCCCACAGTCGGGGTTCTTGTCCCTCCTCTGCAACCGGCTAGCCATGTGCTCTCAGTTAAGTCTGTCCTCCACTGCTCCAGGCCTCAGGTTTCCCATCTATAAAACAAGCAGGTGGAGTTACGTCTGTGGGTTTCACACATTTTTAAGCAGTAGAGCTCCTCGTAGTGAACACTTCTTCAGAAAGCAAATACAGACGACACCAGGAGAGGCACCTGAACCCCATCTGTGCCTGTGAGGTTTTCCATGCCCCTCACAGCACTTCCTGACAGATCCCTGGGGCCTCCACTGCTCTGAGAGAAGGGTCAAAGCCACTGGCCTACACAATCTCGAAATTCTTTTCTAACTGATCATGGAGAGATGTTTGTTTCTAATCAAGCTGAAGCTTGGGTTATTCTATGTCTGGAGGACTAATGCCCTGTGTGGCTCAGAGAGGGATCCTGCCAAGTATTGTGGGTCCACTTCAGGGCAGCTGATAATTCAGAAAAACAGATTTCAGGGACCCAAGCCTGAAAACATACAGATGTGGGCCAGTGCCAGTCACTACAGGGTCTGCCGTGTCTTCCACAGCCACATCTGTCTCGCTGTGAAGATGGCCCCATTGCTAGTGATGGTTCTCTATGTGTGTGGATGTAGCTGCCATGTGTTTCCTCTCTCCCTCCTCATTCATTCATTCACTAATTCACAAACATTTATTAATCACCTATTGTCTTCCACAGCCACATCTGTCTCGCTGTGAAGATGGCCCCATTGCTAGTGATGGTTCTCTGTGTGTGTGGATGTAGCTGCCATGTGTTTCCTCTCTCCCTCCTCATTCATTCATTCACTAATTCACAAACATTTATTAATCACCTACGTGGAGATCACAAATGGTCTCGTGGGGAAGACTGGCAATGAATAAACAGGTCAATAAACAGCCACGTTAGCACACGTGGAGAACAGTGAACGGTGGTAGTGGAGGCAGCCTAAGTGCAGGTGGCACGAGAGGAGCCCACTGTGGGAAGAGCTGGAAGAGGTGTCCAGGCAGAGGAACAGCACACGAAGACTCCAAGGCAGGTAGCCCGGTGTGCTCTGGGGCAGACAGCCCTGCTGCGGTGGGGACACAGAGAGGGGAGCGACGAGTGAGCGCAGCCCATCCTGAGGGAAGGCTTGGGCGTTTGCTCCTCAGTGGCAGGTGCTGTTTATGCTGCAGTAAATTAATAATCACTGAGCAGGCCTCTCATTTTTCCCCTTTCCACTGCCCAGTTGTTAACCTTGCCTGGGGTGCTGGGCCCAAACTGGGAGAAGGATGAGGTTGGGACAGGAGACTGGTGAAGGAAAGCAGGAGAGAGGGAGCAAAGGACAGGAGTGAGCACAGGTCCTGGGTGGGCCACTTGGTGGCCGTGTGACTCTGGGAAAATCCTTAAGGGAAAAACCCTCAGGCTCCTTGCCTGAGCCAGGGATCCCAAGGACTCCCTCAGAGGTTGCTGTCAGGCATAAATAACACATGGGCCTGGCACATAGAAATTGTCCCCTAAATGGGGCTGCTATTATTAAAAGAGGTTAAGGGATGGGGAGACAATTTAGGTAGAACAAGAGACAATAGTTTGCTTAATGTTTCATAATTTGCAAAACCCTTTCACCCACAGAATAAGGAGAATGTTCATACACCTCCATGTCTGTGCACTCAGCCCTGACTCCCCCTCCTGTAAACCAGCCGTAAGTAATATCGATAATTATAATAACACCAAACTTAAATGTTTATTTTTAACGTTCACCATGTGCCAGGCACTGTCGTAAGTTTGTTACATCTATTAACTCATTTAGCAGTCACAGCCACCTAAGAGGTAGCAGGTAGTATTGTGATCCCATTTTATAGCAGAGAGAACTCAAGTGCAGAGAAGTTAAGTGACTGGGTCAAGGTCACAGAGCTAGTACACAGAGGGTCAGGATCAGAGGGGTAACTATCGCCAGGCTCTCTGCTAAAGAGCAGGGATAGGGGAAGAGGAAGGCACAGCCCTGTCATCAGACCTCTCTTTGTGGACACAAATAAATCTCATATCATGTGCTCAAGGCTGTTGACACCATGGTGGAAGTGCTAAGGGAACAGAGGAAAGGAGCTCTGATCACTGATCAAACATGTGTTAAGTGCCTACTATAAGCCTAAGGAGTTGCGGCTCAGTGGTAAACAAGACCAATGCAGTGGCCCCTGCTCTCAGAATGTACAGTCTAGCAGGGGAGACACACACAAACAAGTGTTTACACAAATAAGTATTTTAATTCCACCCGTGATAAGTAACGAGTGCCACGAGAATGAGTGTATGCCAAGGGTTAGGGAAGACCTTATACACGTGGTAATGTGTGTTTAAGTATACACACACACACAGAGGCCACTGTACTAAAGGCATGTAATTAAGAGTGTGGTATTAAAACAGAGCAGTGGGCAGGTGGGATGCTCCCAGAACTGGCAGCTGTGATTATTCTGGAGTGCCACCACACTCCATTCTTCACTGCTTATTAGTGCCCCTCCAAGAAGGTTAGCAGAGGAAAGAGCCACTCTTGATTTTGCTGCAACCAATAAAAGCTTTGATGCAAAGAATAAGCTTGAAGCCACTGGCTGGAGGGCAATTTCTTTCTTTCTTTCTTTCTTTTTTTTTTTTTTTTTTTAAAAAAAGATGACTGGTAAGGGGATCTTAACCCTTGACTTGGTGTTGTCAGCACCACACTCTCCCAAGTTAGCTAACCGGCCATCCCTATATAGGGATCCGAACTCGTGGCCTTGGTGTTATCAGCACCACACTCTACCAAGTGAGCCACAGGCCAGCCCATGGAGGGCAATTTCTTCTTGGATTTCATTTTTGGCCCCATCTCTGTGTCTCTTAAACCCAGGGCTGAGAGATATTCCACAGGGCGAGACTCACAGCTAAGAGGCTCTGCATGTGGTTAAGATCACACGCCCGGTGACAGACATGGTTCACTCATGTTACTGTCTAAGTGACCAAGGGTAAATTGCTTAGCCTCTCTGGGTCTCAGTTTTCTTATCTGTAAAATGGTGTGGCAGCTACTGTAGGTGGGCTTACCCGACACCTCTAATCTACTTCTCCCTTTCCAGAACACTCACATTCTCAGCCTCCTTTGCAGACAGGGGGGCCCAGATGT
This sequence comes from Galeopterus variegatus, assembly GCF_000696425.1. Lineage (NCBI taxonomy): Eukaryota > Metazoa > Chordata > Mammalia > Dermoptera > Cynocephalidae > Galeopterus > Galeopterus variegatus. Next base: position 153,439 of record NW_007730098.1, on the reverse strand, counting down.
CGGAGTTCTGGCCAAATCTCTCGGGAGATCTTCCTGAATAAGAAGGTACAGCCTCGACAGGGGCCTTTGTGCCCTTCGCCCTTCCCCCTTTTCCTGCCTGAAAGGCAGACCTTCCAGGGTACAGCAGCCTGTTGTGACCATAGGATGAGGAGGCAGGAAGAAAGAAAAAGGCTGATGTTCTGATGACAGCCTTAAGTCCCCAATAGTACCAGTCCAGGATCTCGTTATGTGATAGATAATAGATAGGTCGATAGATAGAGGTAACGGTAGAGATAGAGATGAGAGAGAGAGAGAGAGAGAGAGAGAATGAATCCTTCACTTGTTTGAGCTATTGTTTATTAAGTTGTCTATTTTTTGCAGTTTAACGCATATCTATACTGATACAAAGGGGATAAAAATAGATGCTTTGTGGGTTGCTGTGAGGATTAAATGCGATAACGCATGCACAGTACAAGGTCCATGGCCTGGCACATAGCAAGCAGGCAGTAAATGATGGCCTATATGTTGACGCTGCTGAAGAAGGAAAACCCGCCACCCCTTTGGGGAGCCACTGGATGGAGCACAGGCGGCAGGAAGCTGGGTGTGGCAGGTCCTACCTCGATCACTGAAGTCGTCGACCAGCACAATCTCAGCGACCAGCTCCGGGGGTGAGCGGTTCAGCACACTGTGGACGGTGCGGAGGAGGGAGGACCAGCCCTCGTTGTGGAAGGGGATGATTATGCTCGTGTTGGGGAGCATCTCCAGGTAGTGTTTGTTGTTGCAGCTAGAGGGAGACACAAGGGACAGGGACAGACAGGTTCAGCTCTCCTCTTGCCAAGAGAACTCCACAACCTGGCCAACACTTGTTTTCTTTTGTCTTTTTGATAATAGCCATTCTAACTAGAGTGAGATGATCTCTTATTGTTTTGGTCTGCATTTCCCTGATGATGGAGTTTGGATGTATTATCTTCTCAGAACTCATGTGGAAATTTGATGCCAATGCGGCAGTGTTAGGAGCTGTTTGAGTCATGGGGGCAGATCCCTCATGAATGGATTAATGCTGGGGGTGGGGAGGATGGAGGGGGTAGTGAGTGAGTTCTTGCTCTATTAGTTTCCACGAGAGCTGGCTGCTTAAAAGACCCTGGCACCACACCTCCATCTCTCTCCTGCTTCCTCTTGCCATGTGATCTGCTTGTACACCCAGCTGACTGCCACTTTGCGCCATGAGTAGAAGCATCCTGAAGCCCACACCAGATGCAGCTGTCCCAGAATCATGAGCCAAATAAACCTCTGTTCTTCATAAATTAGTCAGTCCCAGGTATTCTATTATAGCAACACAAAACGGACTAATACACCTGATGATTACTGATGTTGAATATTTTTTCATATATCTGTTGACCATTTGTATGTCTTCTGAGAAGTGATCTTTTAATATTCATTGATTATTTCTTAATTGGGTTATTTGCTTTTTTGCTGTTGAGCTGTTTAAGTTCCTCATGTTCTTGATATTAACCACTTGTTTGGTGTACAGTTTGCAAATAGTTTCTCCCATTCTGTAGGTTTTCTCCTCACTCTGTTAACAGTTTCCTTTGATGTGCAAAAGCTTTTTAGTTTGATGTAACCCCATATAGTCAAACTTTTATGTTTTGAAGTCATTTGAAATAATACCCTTCTGCATGGTTAGGCCACCAACTCAATAAATAGTAGGGCTCATTTATTTCATTTAGCTTTTGATTTTTAAGGACTGCTTTTTACTTTTTAATTTTGAATTATCTTGTTTTTATAGTTATATAAATTATATACATGATTCCAAAGTCAAATGTGAAAACAAGATTATTCAAAGATTTCTGGCTTTTACCCCTATCTCCTAATTTTGTTTTTTACCTCCCTCTAGAACCCCATTTTATTTGAGGGTTTATCCTTTCATTGTTTTCTTTCTTTAGTGTGAGTAACTCATATATAAATTGCTATCCCCTCGATCTTTTCTTGAATAAATGGTAGCATGCTATACACACTCTGCATTTCCTTGCTTTTCACTTCCCATTATATCCTGAAAATCATGCCATAAGAGATCTACAGTTTTTTTTTTTTTTTTAACGAAGTGGGTAAGTTCAATGCAGGGAACAATAAGCAAGTCCACTTGATCATACCAAGACCATTTTACAGAAATAAGTCTTATTTATTTGCCCGATAATAAGCCTTATTATTTAGCTTCAGGTGGGAAGAAGGATGTAACTTACTGAGCTTCTAAAACAGCCATTCTGAAAGTGTGGTCCTGGGCCAGAAGCAGCAGCATCACCTGGGAGATTGTTAGAAATGCAGTCTCTCGGGCCTTCCCCGGTCTACCCAAATCAGAAACTCTCAGGGTGGGGCCCAGCAATTTTTATTTCAACAAGCCTCTTGGGTGATTCTGATGCTCATTCAAGTTTGAGAATCATTGCTCTAAAATATGAGGGTCCTTCAAAAAATTCATGGAAGGATTCTTATTATCTTTTCATTCCATTTTCCACGAACTTTTTGAAGGACCCTCATATTCCCATTCACAACTGGTGGAGATCGGGTTCCCTGGGAACAGATCCTGAGGTGACCAACTGTGTGCAGATGGTTTCCTGGGGAGTGCTCTGGGGAGATACACCTGTAAGGAAGTGAGACGGGCAGGATGGCGAGGAAGAAGTGTGAATTCCATGATCGGGTTCCCTGGGAACAGATCCTGAGGTGACCAACTGTGTGCAGATGGTTTCCTGGGGAGTGCTCTGGGGAGATACACCTGTAAGGAAGTGAGACGGGCAGGATGGCGAGGAAGAAGTGTGAATTCCATGTGGCTGTACCTGCGGCCTTAGCCCATTTTTATTTTTTCAGGAGCTGTGGAGCTGAGATGGCCTTTCTAAATTGTCCTAGATTGAGAAAGGGGCCTGGCCTTTATAGCTAAGCATCAGCTGGTCACCAGGAGGGGGTGTAACCTTGAGCAAGGCAGCTCCCTGATGCCATGGCAATCTCAGTGGGAAGCACAGCTGCGGCTGTCCCCTGCCCAGGGGATGGGTGCCTCAGCTGCAGAGGGGATCTGGGCAAAGCGCCACCTTATTTACTACAGCACTGACAGAAACCCTACACGGAAGGCGTTATTACTCTCTCCATGTTGCACATGACGAACCTGAAGCACAGAGAGGTTGTAGCACCATATCCAGAGTTGCACAACTAGAAACAGGTAGGATCTGCATGTGGGTACTCACTCCAGAGTCTGCACTCACAACCATTGGGCTGACACCCAGTCACTGTCACATCCAAATTTGCACAAGGGCCCCCAAGGGGCAGGCAAAGCAGGGCTTACCACCCCCACTTACAGAAGGCACTGAAACTTAAGGCAGGGGAGGCGGCTGCCCAGGTGAAGTGGAATTCCTATAGTGTGACACAGGCCTGTCTCCAGCAATGGGACTTGAACATCTGAGAGGGTGGGAGCAGCACCTTTAGAAGGTGGGAATGATCCTCAACTGACAGCCAGCAAGGGAGCAGGAGCCTCAGTCCTCAGAACTAAGTTCTGTCAACAACCTAGATAAGCAAGGTTGCCCTAAAACCCCCAGAAAGGAACAAGGCCGGGACACTGACACGTGTTAGCCTGGTAAGACCTATGTCAGACTTCTGACCCACAGAACTATAAGAATAAATGTATGTAGTTTAAAATGGTAAGAATAAATTGTGTGTTGCATTGTCTAAGCTTCTAAATTTATGGTAATTTGTTATGACAGCTACAGAAAACTAACACACAAGGAAGTCATCCTTGATACTCTTTTGCCCAGCAAGTAAAAAGTGGAAACTATCTACACTGTTTGCAAACATGTAAAAAGTGAAAGATTACACATAAAAGCCCTCATTTCTGGCTTTTCTTAAAACACTGGTAACACTGACCTGAGTCTCACACTGCAGCAGTGGGCTGGTGGTGACAGTGGAGGCCCTTCTCTGTGGAGCAGCTGCTCTTTGGTCACTTCGGTGGTCACCCTCCCCACAGCCTCACACCAGGGCTGCTTCACTCCCTCATGTCATCTCCCAGGCCCCTGAGACAATAGAATTTGAGAGCCCGGAAGTAAAAAATATCATGGGAGGAGGATCCAAAGACTGGTAAGAAGTTTAGGGGGAAAATGTGTGACATCTTGGAGCAATGCACATAACAACAAAATCTTTCCTTTGTATGCCACTGCAATCCACTGTTCAACTGTCAAAATGGCCTGGGTCTCTCTGCAACTTACTTTGAAATGCATCAAAAAGTACAGCGGATTGATGGATGGAGAGAGGGTTGGATAGATATGTGATCAAGTAAGCAGGGGAATGTTAACTATAGAATCTAGATCGTGAGAACATGGGTGTGTGATATGCAATTCAACTTTTCTGTATGTTTGATAATTTTCAGAAAGAAGTGCTGGGGAAAAAATGGGTCAGGGTTCACGGTCTTCTTAGTTTCAAATTCTACCTCTGCTAGAGGCATCAAGGGAAGCTGCGGGAGGGCAGATGAGCCCCCTCTCCCCCAGACTTAACCCTTCCAGTCCTGGCAGGAAGGAACCCTTGCTATCTTGGTGGAGAGCTCATTCCCATCTGTGTCAACAGAAGTCCCCTAATTCTAGCAGTCCAGTTCTGATGGACAAGTCTCTCCTCCCCTTTGGGACCTTTCAGACTTCTTTTATCTTACTGGGCTGTTTCTATTTGGTCCCCACACAACCCTCCTCTGCCTCTTTCCCCACCTCTCTAATCCCCTTGATCATTTTATCCGGTCTTCTCTGGGAACCTTCTCCAACTTCATTATGCTGGGCTTCACAAATAAATGAAAGCACCTCTTCTCAAAAATTCCTTTCCCTGAACTAGACTGAGTCCTTTGCGGCCAAGAAAGACAGGCGATATCTAGTTTTCTACTAAATTTCCTACCTTCCATCAAATTGCATAGGAGGCTTGCTCGATTGAGGCAGGATTGGAGGGGAGGGTTAGCTGTAATAAACCGCCTGGAGTCCACGGGTGAAATGCAATATAGCTGTTACCCAGCAGAAAGCCCCGGTTCTCTCCAACCCCAGAGCTGGGCCCCACAGCCTGCCAGTAGATATACAAACACCATCACACATTAAGGAAGCAGACAAAGCCACAACAGACTAAATTCACTTCTAATTAAATTCAATCATGGAATTAAAGATTATTCAGAACTCAAATAAAAGGCTCAGCTTGGATCACAGCCATGAATGTGTGCCTGTTTTGTGTTTGTTGTTGTTTTTTTTCAAATCTACTTTCTTTCTCTCCCTCCTCCATCCATCCATTTACTAAAACACAAACTTCAATTCAACTTTTGCTATGAGCACTAGTCACTGGTTTGGTCCCAGCTTAGCAGAGACTCTTCTTTTAAATTAAAAAAAAAAAAATGTATGACATGCTCACATTTATCTTTCCAGTATCCAGCAGGGAACCTGGTTCCACAGACCAGCCCACAGGCCACCTTCCTGTTGGGAGCTCATGCAAAGCCCTATTTCTCCTCCCCTTATTAGGCCTCAGATCGCAGCAGACAGACGGGACCTGGGGACGGCTCAGAGGAAGATAGATGGCTGCCATCAGCTCCAGTGATGCCCCCTTCTTACTGGCCCCATTATAGCAGCCCCATGTACAACCCGTCTGAATGTTGTGTCTTGAGATCTCAACACTGGATGGTGGAGCATGCCCAGTTCTTTTATGGATGATAAATAAGAGGCATCCCTTCATCCGGATGCCTTCAGAAAGTAGCCGCAGAGAAAATGGTCTCCAGGAAGGAGGACTGGGACACTGCTCCTAAGGCAAACAGTTGGGTGTGGCTGCCACAGTGGGCCAGGAAATAACAGCCCCCGCCTCCTCATGGCTCATCACACCTGATGGTTAGAGAGTATGTTTCTTTCCCTCTCCTCTAATCTGTACCACACCCTTGGGAAGGAGATGAACTGGGAGTGCTAACCCCGATTTTCCAGATGAGGAAAATGAAGGCCGAGGGGTAGGTGACTTGGATCCAGACCCCAAATCCAAATAGTATTTATTTAAAATAACGTTTATGTTCTTCTTGATTTCAAAAGTGTTAACTGCTCAGCACAAAAGTCTGGAAAACAGAAAGGCTCAAAAGAAAACTGGTAACAGCAAACATTCTGCCCAATGCCGACACCTGGGACTGACCTCTGCTAAACATTCAGGACATATTTTTGTATTCTCTGCACATGCATATTCATTTCTACAACATGGCATATAGCACACAGACTCTTTAGTGTCCTCCCTCTCCTATCCCCACCCCAGACGGTGTCCAAGTCTTTCTGGACTTCTGGATGTAGCATGGCCTCCTGAGATATCTGTAACAGCCTCTACGGGGGGCAGGTTCAGGCTCAGCGATGTCCTAGCAGAGGGCAAGGAGGTGACACTATAACTTCTAGCTCATGACTTCAATCCTGAGTCCCTCAGTATTTCTGATCCAAAATGGCCCATAAAAGAAGAGATTCTGTGGAGTTTAGAATCTTACCAGTAAGACTTGTGTGAAAAACATTTTATTCCCTGCACAAGTACTTCCATTGTCCTTTGGTCCCACCCCTGACTGGGCAGAGCTGAGTTAGAAGTGCACAGCATGAGAACAAAGAGGCAGGGCTGGGGATGTTTGAGACAGTGAAAAGAGCAGAAGCAAAAAGTGAATGTCCATCCACAGGAGAATAATAATAATAATCCACAGAAGCCATTCCCAGGAGGTACCACTGATCTGAGGGGGGCAGGCTCTCTCTTCTGCTGCAGGGGGAGAACTTCACTCATTCACTGACTACAAGAAAGTGACCTGGGCTGAGGGTTGTGGTGGAGATGAAAGGCAGTAGGAGGAATGGGAGACAATTGAGGGCATTTGTGACAGAGCAATCTCAAATTTAATACAGTCCCCCCTCAGTATCTGTGGGGGATTGGTTCCAGGACCCCCACACCAAAATCCACAGATGCTGAAGTCCCTTCTATAAAATAGTGTAGTATTTGCATATAACCTACACACATCCTGCCATATACTTTAAATCATCTCTAGATTACTTATAATACCTAATACAATGTAAATGTTATGTAAATAGCTGTTAAACTGTATTGTTTTTTAACTTGTATTTGGTTTTTTTTGAATATTTTTTAATGCTCAGTTGGTTGAATTCAAGGACGTGGAACCCGTGGATACAGAGGAATGGTTGTATTTCCTAAAGGATTCTGAGCTCTTGGGACACAAAGACGAATCTAATATACTAGCCCTTACGATACACCCTCATGACTTAATGCTGCAACAGTAGAATATAAAAGAAGTTAAAATACAAGGGAAGCATTTCAAAAATATTCTCTCCGAATCAACTTTGAAACAGGACAATTCAATCATTTTAAAGGGAACTATAAAAGACATTCAATTCCCTAGCACGGGACACCATCCACAGACCAAACTGAAATGCAAGTCGATTGAACAAACCCGATGTTGCATATGCCTAAGGGAGCAAGAATGCTCTGGACGTGGGTTCAAATCCTGCCTCTGGCCCTCTGCAGCTGTGAGACCCGGGCAAGTTCCCATCCCTTGCTGAGCTTCAGCTTCCTTTTCTATGAAATGGGGATGCTAACATCATGAGAACCAGGTGAAACAGTACATTTAAAACAGCCGTGTGAAGGGAGAAGATGTGGCCAGCTCACCTTGGAGGTGAGTAAATGTGGAGGAGAACTCATAGTGAAAAGAGTGCTCCCGAACTCAATCCTCTCAGAAGTGGGGCTGGCCTTCCCAAGAAAAGCACGGGGCTTCAGTAAGGCTTAAGGGTTCTGCTCTTGTAGACATGAACTCTTCTCTTGGTACCTCAGACTTCAGCCAGCTCGTGACTCAAAGTGTTCTCATTCACTCACTCCCTCAATCATTCATGTACTCAGGAAATGTATACTGAGCACCTACTACGTGACAGACACTATGCTAAGTCCTCAGATTACAATGGTGAGGAACAAGTCATTGTCCCTATCTCATGCGATATAGAGTCAAATGCGGGGGTGGGAGACAAATCATATAAACAGTAATAAATTATGGTAATGTTTTCCTGCCTCCCTGCATATGGCTGTGAGGTGAAAATGGGATAAAAACAGTCTAGAAAGACAAACAGTGAAGGCATTATGAGTGGTGCACCCTTGCGCCCAGCCCTGTGCCTTGCCAACAGCGACCAGGCCATGAATTGTTGCTGGGTTGAACTGGATGAAGGTGGGGCCTAGTTCAACCCTTTTGTTTCGCAAGTAGGGAGGTGAGGCTTGGAGAGATTACATGGTGATCCCAGATCACATGCCCAGCTGGTGTTGGACTGGGAGGTGAACCTGGCTCCTCAGTTTAGTCATGACACAAAGAGAAAATCCTTTGGAGAACCTGGATATGAATGACAAATCTAAATCAGACACAGTTTCAAGGAACTGGTGTCTGCCATCATGTTCCAAGTACTGTCTCTCAGCTTGAAAGGTCTGTGGGAGGCTGGACTACACAGCCTAGAGTAGTGAGATCTTCAGGGGGTTTCCACGAACTTCAAGTAAAATATCTCTCTAGTAGAAATGTGGATGACCTAAAAATGCTTGCTATGTCCATTCAATGTTCATTCTCATTTATCAGAAGTAGTTTTGAATGAACTTGGAGCTGAAAAGATCACTTACTAGCTACATAACCTTAGGCAAGTTACCAAACCTCTGAAAGCCTCAGTTTCCTCCTTTATAAAGTGGACTTGCAGGTTTGAGCTAAGAAGTGAATAAGGAAGGAACATGTTGGTGCTTTGTAAATGTGAGGGTGCATCAGGTGCCATCTTGGCCCAAAAAGGAACTTCTGTGCTGGTCAGGTCAGTCATGGGGCCTGCCTTGTCCATGCCTTCCCTTCTGACAGAAATGACCAAGCCCACAGCCCCAGCTGAGAAATGAGTCCTGGATAGGCCCTACAACTGCCCTTTCCCTGGCCATAGCTGCCTGGGCAGTAGCAGAGCCCTGACCCAAGGGCAGCCAGTTTTCATTGACTTGCCTGTGGCCAGTGGCCCTGCAAGAAATCTGTGCCCAAATGGGGTTCACCAGGCCAATCAAATTCTCTTTCTTGGGGACATGACCTTGATGTATAGAAACAGGGTCACAGAGTTAATGAGAGGACATAGATCTACAGAGAGTGGAGCCAAGACCTCTTAATGGTGGGATACAGGAATTCCTGGTGTTGAGGGGGCCATAAGAGAACCTGGAACCAGACTTGGAAAAATCTTCCCATTTCAGGCACAGGGAGGTCTGGCTGTGCCATGGCTCCAGTTCCTCCTCAAGGGATCATGACTGTCTGGCTTTTCCCACATTCCACCTGGCCAACATGCCCATTTCCCTTTATTACCCCTGCCTCCTTCCGTGGGATGCCACATTAGTTGAAGTAACATTATAGTCAAGGAGGTTCATCCTATTCCTAAATTCATTCACTGGAAAGAAAAACAAAAGCATACAGAAGTTGTACTAGATCTGGATCAATTATTTTTATTTTTTCTTTATTATTCTAAAAATAATTGGACTCTTTAAGAATTAAAATTTCTGCCGGCCCAGTGG
>NW_007730098.1:141658-143089 GCF_000696425.1 Galeopterus variegatus | reverse complement strand
TTGCGATCCGTTGCCGGTCACGAAAAAAGACAAAAAGGGGAAAAAAAAAAAAAAAAAGAATTAAAATTTCTAAACTTAAATAATATTGCTAATATGGAAATCTGGGGATCCTGACCACAGACAGTGGGGCTGCTGGGACACACTGTTATTGTTCTACATGATTTGCAATGCCCTATCAATACTGTGCCAAAGCAGCCATCATGAAATCATGGGCAATTACTTGCAACCCGTAGCACTTCACCACTACTATGCTCTGCATACTACAGCAAAGTGTTCTTCAGTGATGACAATGTTGAGGTTTGTTGTTTTTTTTAAGGGAATGATCATTTTAAAATTCTCATGAAGTGACTTTGCTGTTTGGAAGTTCACAGTGCTTGGACTTCCTAGATAAACAATCTTCTTCTGGAAATGGGCACCATTTTAGCACCTTCTCTTGGGAACCAAATCCAGCATGCCCTCCTTTGCCAAACCGATAACAGTTTTGGATTTTCCACTGGCCAGATGGTGCCTGTTGGGAGATAATTTGTGTGTTTTGGAAGTGGTAGAAGGCAACTCTTTGGGTAGATGAACTAGGTAGAAGGCCAACTACCATTCCCAGGCCATATGCATAGCTCCAACCTGCAAAGCCAATGAGAACCACCGACTATTAAGGCTGGAAGGACCTGATTCTCATCTTGCTTGTGCTCCTTGTTTTATACATGAGGAAACTGACGCCCAGAAAAAGGAGAGACCTTCCCAGGGTCACAGAGTGAGACAGAATATCCACATCTCAAATAGTGGCCCTTGGTGCAAGGGTAAGAGTTCTAGGAAAGGTACTCCCCGAGGATACAACTGCAGGTGTGGTGAGGGAAGGGTATGGGCTGAAGATCTGCGTTCAAATCCAACCTCTGTCACTTAGCAACTCAGTCACCTTGGGTAAGTCACAATCTCCCTGAGCCTTGGTTTCTACCTGGGTAAAATAGAGATATAATTCTGTCCTATTAAAGCTGTTAAAGGAATGAAAGAGGTACACATATGTGAATGTACCTGGTACAGCCTCTGGCAAATAAATATGTTTCCACTTCACAGAAGCCACACTGTAGGTCATTTTCCAGCAAATAGTTTAAGTTAGAAATTCTGGAATTCTCCCCTTTCTATTTTGCATAAAGGACAGTCTCTTATAATATTCTCAAAAAGACTATGTCCAATGGGCACCAGAGCCACCAAGAAGCTGACTAAGCAGAAGTTACGAACAGCTCCAAGCTCTGCAACAAAAGAAACTGAGGCTTAGTGGGTAGAGTGTGAAAAGTCTCTGGTGTCAGCCCCATCTTCCCTCCAGACACAAATTTAAGGCCCTCTCCAGACACACATCAACAGTAAGCCTTCCTTCTTCAGCTGGGGCTCAGCTCCCCAGCCCTTCTCTACCCTTCTCTGGGGCATGGGAGAGGTGCT